>NC_090265.1:728385594-728688624 GCF_040414725.1 Anabrus simplex
ATCCCTGTGGGACTCCATTTTCTTGAACGTGGTATTGCGAATATGTCCTCCCTACTCGGACACGGAATAGACGGAGGGACAAAAAATTCGCAATAAATACCGGCAAGTTATCTCGGAATTTCCATTGATGCAGGACTGAAAGGATGCCATATCGCCAGGTGGTGTCGTAGGCTTTCTCCAAGTCAAAGAAGACAGCTACCAAGTGCTGTTTGCGGAGAAACGCATCCTGGATAGAGCTCTCCAGGCGTACCAAGTGGTCTGTGGTGGATCGAGCGGCTCGAAAACCACATTGGTACTCGGACAAGAGTCCTTGTTTCTCCAGACACCACGCGAGTCTGCGATTTACCATCCTCTCAAATAGCTTACACAGGCAGTTTGTAAGACAAATCGGTCTGTAACTTCCTGCATACTTAGGATCTTTGTCAGGCTCGAGGACAGGGATGACTATGCCCTCTCGCCACTGAGATGGAAAATCACCCTCTATCCAGATTCAGTTGAACACACGAAGGAGATATAGTAAACTATCATCACTAAGGTGTTTCTACATCTGGTTATGGATGTTGTCCGGTCCAGGAGACGTGTCCTTGAAAAGAGCTAAGACGCTGAAGAGTTCCCACTCCGCAAAGGGCACGTTGTAGTCCTCTGAAGCTTGGGTGGCAAAACTAAGGTGATGACGTTCTGCCTCCTGCTTCAGAGGGAGGAAATCAGGATAGTAATTCCCGGAGCCAGAGACATCCGCGAAATGACTAGCAAGATCAGTGGCGACACTGCCTGCAATGGAAATTCCCGGTACAGCAGATGATCCTTGAATACCCAAAATTCGTCGAAGTTTCGTCCACACTTGAGATGATGGAGTATGTGACATCATGGACGACACATATCTCTCCCATGAAGCCTTCTTACTTTGTCGAATAAGAACTCTCGCCTTAGCGCGGAGTTTCTTAAATGTTACCAAGATGGCCACAGTAGGCTGTCGACGGTAACGTTTATGAGCGCGGCGGCGTTCTTTGATGGCTGCTGCTACTTCATCGTTCCACCAAGGAACGAGTTTTCGACGAGCAGTCCCAGAGAAGAATGGAATGGACTCCTCAGCAGCAGCAAGAATAACTTGGGTGACGCAAGTTATTTCCTCGCCGACGCTCCGCCTGATATCGTCATTAAAGACAGCTAGTGATGTGTACTTTGGCCAATCAGCATGTTTAAGTATCCATCGAGGGGGAGCCTCGACGGATTTATTTTTCAACAAAGTAAGGATGATGGGAAAATGGTCACTATCACATGAGATCATCATGTGTATGCCACCGAAACAGTGGAACCAACGTTCGGCTGCATAGACTTAAGTCTATGCGAGAATATGTGCTGTAACGCACACTAAAGTGAGTTGGTTCCCCCGTGTTCAAAATACATAAATCCAGCTCTGTTACTAATGTTTCCAGCTCTCTCCCCCTGGGGCAAGGCGTCTCAGAGCCCCATATAGGGTGGTGGGCGTTAAAATCGCCCAGTAAGAGGAAGGGAGGTGGAAGCTGATCTATAAGATCAGTGACATCAGTTATGTTAAGAGCTTGACTGGTGGAAAATAAACATTACACACTGTTGTTATGACAGGCAGCGGAACGCGAACAGCTACAGCCTCGAGGGGAGTTCTTAATGGAACCTCTTCGCTGTAGGTATCAGAACGTACAAAAATGCCAACACCACCGGAAGCCCGGTGAGCATAGTACCGTTCTGTCGAGTATAGTCTGAAATTTCTCAAGACCGTATGATGATCAGGTCTGAAGTTGGTCTCCTGAATACAGACTATACTCGTTGCGTACTCACTAATGAGCTGACGTAACTCAGCAAGATGCCTGTCATAACCGTTACAATTCCACTGTAACAGTGCCATAGTGTGGACTATAAAAGGAGTGTTATGTTATGAGCGACAAAATGCTCGTAAGCCTAAACACTATCTACTTCTACATCCGTAGATGTAGAGGACAGCGCGACATCCATCCCGTCATCAAAAGATGGCAGGGGTGCCGTCCAGAACTTCGACGCTTGTCGGGGGCGAGTAGTTCCCCTACGAGGAGAGCGCGCAGTTTTGGGAGCAGGAGTGCCTCCTGGCGCACACTCATACCCCCCAGATGGGGCGCATGACTTCCTTCGCAGGGGAAGGCTGAGAGCGCTCAGCACGGGCGCTCTTCTTCCCCTTCTTTTTTTTGAGTTTAGACGGGCTGGGAGATGGTTTCCCAGCCCTTGTCGACGATGCCGCCTCCGCGGGCTGGGGCACGACTTTCGTATACCTCCTAGGGGGGGGACTTAGTCTTCCCCCCTTGCTGTGCCGGCTGGGAACTGCCAGCCTGCACAGACTTCTGGTTGGTCAAAGTTGGGGTGGTCCCCTCCTTCGAGCTTTGACTAGTTGCGATGTTGCTGGGAGCAGCAACAGTCGCCTTGGGCGCAGCGGTCTGGACAGGTGTCGAGGTTGTAAATGACGAACCTGGAAGACTCTGAGCCGCGCTTCCTGGTAGGAAAGACCATCCAGGGTCTTGATCTCCTGGATCTTCTTCTCACTCAGGTATGTCGGACAATTCCGATCCCGAGGAGAATGAAAACCGGAGCAGTTAGTGCACTTGTATGGAGTTGTGCACTCCTCCGCGCCGTGAGCTTCTCGTCCACATGTGCCACATACAGCCTGATTCGAACAGCGAGATACCGTATGTCCGAATCACTGGCATTGATAGCATCGCATAGGAGGCGGGATGTACGGCCTCACATCACAACGATAAGTTGTTACCTTGACTTTCTCTGGTAACACTGACAACTTGAAAGAGACAATGAAGGCACCAGTGGCAACGTCTTCACCATTGACCTTGCGCGTAATGCGCCGGACGTGTCACGCCACGGTTCTTCATGTCGTCCATTAACTTGTCGTCAGTGTTCAAAATAAGGTCGCGGTGAAAGATGACTCCACAAACCAGGTTCAAGGACTTATGCTCCTCCACTTTGATGGGGATTTCGCCAAAGTGCTCGCACTTAAGCAGATCAGCTTGCAGTGCTGTACGAGTCTTTAGAAGCAAACTACCGTTGCGCATCTTTTTAAGTTCCTCCAGTTCGCCATAGATGCCTTCGATGTGCCTACTAAAAAGGATCGACTTCACCAGCTTAAAATCGTGCCCATCGGTTCTGGTAGTGACCAGAAACCTAGGGAAGCTGGATCCCATTCCTTCACGCTGCGCATGTTGCCAGGGAGTTGAACCTCTCAGGGAAGCAAAAGTTAAAGACTTAGGTGGGGGACCACCTTGAGAGAGCCGACTTCGTTTGGAAGCCATGCCCGATAGCTTCCTCCCCGAATGCCACCCACTCCGATCAGGGGTCTCTGTAGCCGAACCATGCAGCCAAGGCAATACCCACCTGGTCGTAGCAGGTACTGCCCGGGGTCCGATGTTGGACGATGCCTACTACGGGATGACTGAGGCAATGAGCACTAGGACTCCCTCCAGTCACCCGCAATAGCATGTACCCCATAGCGTGTACAGAGCACTAAATATAGGTAAAAATAAATAAAAATAATAAGAATATGTCCTTCTGGCATTCGGGTGTGTGGGGACCTGTGTGGCGGATACTACTGCAAGGGTACACGACACTCCCACCCGCCGCTTCCTGGGTGGTTACTGACACAGGCTTTCGACCGTAGTCGCACACGTAGGAGGTCCACCTCCGAGCAGCACGCTCATCGAAAATTTGGAATAGGTCTACAATTAACCCTCAAAAAACAAATAAAAAACAAGAGGGGACCATGGCCACATGACGCTTTTAGTCGCCTTTTAAGACAGGCAGGGATTATCAGTGAATGTTTTCAGCCCCTCCCATCTACAGGAGGTCCAACACATGACATCCAACTGCAATCCATGTCCACGCCTAGGTTGCCCCCATTTAGTCGCCTCTTATGACAGGCAGGGGATACTGCGGGTGTATTCTACATGTGCGTCCCCCACCCGCACGAGGTTACAGTTTTTATTGTAAGATATTGAGCTGCAGTGACTTTTCCTGATTGGTGGTCTGGAATATCCATATTAAATATATTAATTTTGCATCAAGGGATGGGGCATTACTAACATGTATACTGTACCAGGAAAAGATTATGGGGCCAGAGCATGGGAAGGATCTCAGGTAGTGTGCGGTTACTTATTGGAGCAGGTACAGAGAAGGATAGTTTCGCAGGGCGAATAACAGATGGTAAGTTTCTTTGACAATATTTAATGATATTTTCAGACAATATTTAATGATATTTTCACGTAAATCACCCTGCGGTTGATTTATCAAGGTCAAATTTTCATTCAGTCTCTCCAGAATGCAAAAATGAAATATAGGCAGTGTTATATTCTGAGACATCCACTTAATGTTAAAAATGTATACCAAAATGAATACATATTTTCCGAGATCTTAAACACCCTACATTTCTTCTAGGATCTCTTATATAGATTTAAATTCCAAAATAACACTTTGTACATAGAACTTCATTGTAGAAATTAAGTCCATCACTTGTGATGCAAACATACAGTTTTTCTAAGATTTTTAAACATAATATTAACTTCCATTAATAATCTGATAGTTCAAATAAATGTTTTCAATCACTTGCTGTAAACTCCTACAGTTCATCTAAACCAATTTTATTAGAAAATAAAACAGTGCACTTGTTTTACGGCAAGCCCTATAGTTCATCTAAGTGAAATGACTTCGATTTACACAAATTTTAAAGAAAAATCTATAGTTCAAAATAAGATCTGAAGTTTTCTTGAATAACCTCTTACAATTATTAGGAACAGTAGGATTAGAATCCACACAAAGCACTTTTCTTTTGACAAATGTAGCACTATGAATAATTGAGTGCTTTGTTAAAAGTTAGTTAGTGTCTACGTGGAATTACTCACTCAAAAAATATATGAAAAACACTTATATCAGCTGTAATCTGCTTACACTGATGAAGTACTGTCCTGGGCTTGGTGACTGGAACTTTCTGCAGCATGCAGCCAAGACTCGAACTCTACACCAGCAGCGTGACAAGTTTCATCCAATGAAGACACCATATTATCATCCCTCGTCGAAATCACGATCAATCCCTCGTCGAAAACACGCTTGAAGAAACCACGATTAATCCCATGTTGGAGATGATGTTCTACGCAGTGTAATATCACGACACTTCGCCAAGATTTTCGATGTTATTTTAAAGAGAAATGTTGAAACACGGAAAGTTCAAGTGGTACAATATAATGGGCTAGAACTCTTAATTATCGTTAAAGAATTGTATTATACACTGACATAAGTCTTGATGCACAGTCTGTATTCTCACTTTTGTTTTACGATGTTAAATACATGACTTAGAATATCACAGTCTATGCTACAGTGTGATCCATAAGTTAAGTTAATGCAGTAATGACCTGCAGTCATTTTGAAAATGGAAAGCACAGTCTTTCACTCACAGTTTATAAAACATGAATTGAAAACTGTCACAGTTCATAACAGTCACTGATTATGTCTTAAATTCACTCGTAGGGTAACCATCAGAGTCCATGAAACACTCGAAAAAATGCAATTAATATCGCTTCTACGACAGTCTCTCGAATATTAATGTTCATAGATTAAGAGGTTTTTATGACTGAATTTGCATCACACGAGTTCGTATGACCTAATATTGCCATAAAATGTCCTTAACATTCAATTAGTTTCTCATGGTAATAATGGAAATTCGAGAAAATACGTGAAAAATAGTCACATGTCCTGTCAATTATTGAATATTCTAGCAGAATGGTATTTCAAACATTTCATAATCGTAATAGTATATTGGAAATGCGTCTCAGAATTAATTAAACTGTCATAAATTGATAGTTTAGTTTAACACGCACGATGTCCTAGTATGCTGTCACTGTCAATGACAAAGTTCAAAATTATGAGAAATTGACCAAGTCCACAATACCGTCAACTAGTTAGTTAAACACCTGAATTCTCAATTGTACTTCAATGCGCAGTCTCTATCGTAAATTCACTTGATTAAGACACTCGTAAATCTTATACAATGATGATTCAGTCTGAGAAAATTTTATAACATTTTACACGTCACGACGCAGTTGGAACTTCACTTGCGACGACCTCGCACAATTTCAAAGTTTTAGTGTGTAACTTTTATGTCTCTCGCGAAGCGCGACGGAGCATAGCGACGTCTAGTCCTGATTACAAGTGATGAAAATCATTTTTCGTCCGTATTGAAAGTTTCATAAACTGTATATAGGATAATATCTTTTGTTTATTTCCACCTATTCAATACATTACAAGAAGTTGGCATTTACTTTAAAACATTATTCAGATGAGACATGTTTCGCCTCTCACTGTGAGGCATCTTCAGTCATTATCAAAAACCTTATTATTTTACCAGGCATCTGGTTAAAGATATTCAAAAATGTGTTTGATGATTATAAGAGAGGTAAGATTTACGTTAGTTATAAACATGTTCATGAAGTAACTAAAAATCAAATATATTGATAAAAACATATGTAGTTCTTTGTTGAATAGGACTTGTTTGATTCTACTATAGTAAGAGAAGGTGGCTTGAAGCCGTAGTTGTTAATAGATGTCTAATAGATAGTGGAAGGCATAAAATATCAGTTCTATGAGAATATACATTACATTCAAATGATACTAAAAACTAGTGGATTCAAAGGTAGTACATATAAAATGTTCAATGAAATAACTATAGATCTAATAAAATGATAAACACATATGTAGTTCTTTGTTAATTAGGACGTCGTAAGATTGTACGGCTTAAAGCCGCAGTCATTAATAGATGTCTAATACATAGTGGAAGGCATATGAAATCAGTTCAATGAGAATATATAATACAAACAATTGATACATAAAAACTGGTAGATTCATAAGAGGTACATTTAAAAATGAAGGCATCATGTGACTATAAAAGACAGTTGATGGCTTAAAGCCGTAGTCAAAGTTTGAAATGTAGGTCAAATAACTGCTAAATATATGGTAAAAAGATATAAGTCAAAATATACAGCTTAGTATAAAAAATATGAAGGAAAAACATTCCAATTGCTTGACAAAAGTTACTTGACGTTGGCATGCGTATGTCCGTGATATTTATTGGTCAACATTTCGTAGGTTATTTTAGATTTATTCGGCAAGATTGCGTTGACAAGAAGTTCACCAGATGTTTATAGTTGGCCTAATTTGTAAAAAGACAGTTGCAGAGATGATGATGGGTGGAAATTCTCAACGTTGGTATGGTTTTTTTTGACGTGAAGGTTGGAGAGCTGTTGTGTTCTTCTTCGATGACAACAATCAACGTTTTATAAAATATATTGTCATCGAAGAAGAACACAACAGCTCTCCAACCTTCACGTCAAAAAAAACCATACCAACGTTGAGAATTTCCACCCATCATCATCTCTGCAACTTTCTTTTTACAAATTAGGCCAACTATAAACATCTGGTGAACTTCTTGTCAACGCAATCTTGCCGAATAAATCTAAAATAACCTACGAAATGTTGACCAATAAATATCACGGACATACGCATGCCAACGTCAAGTAACTTTTGTCAAGCAATTGGAATGTTTTTCCTTCATATTTTTTATACTAAGCTGTATATTTTGACTTATATCTTTTTACCATATATTTAGAAGTTATTTGACCTACATTTCAAACTTTGACTACGGCTTTAAGCCATCAACTGTCTTTTATAGTCACATGACGCCTTCATTTTTAAATGTACCTCTTATGAATCTACCAGTTTTTATGTATCAATTGTTTGTATTATATATTCTCACTGAACTGATTTCATATGCCTTCCACTATGTATTAGACATCTATTAATGACTGCGGCTTTAAGCCGTACAATCTTACGACGTCCTAATTAACAAAGAACTACATATGTGTTTATCATTTTATTAGATCTATAGTTATTTCATTGAACATTTTATATGTACTACCTTTGAATCCACTAGTTTTTAGTATCATTTGAATGTAATGTATATTCTCATAGAACTGATATTTTATGCCTTCCACTATCTATTAGACATCTATTAACAACTACGGCTTCAAGCCACCTTCTCTTACTATAGTAGAATCAAACAAGTCCTATTCAACAAAGAACTACATATGTTTTTATCAATATATTTGATTTTTAGTTACTTCATGAACATGTTTATAACTAACGTAAATCTTACCTCTCTTATAATCATCAAACACATTTTTGAATATCTTTAACCAGATGCCTGGTAAAATAATAAGGTTTTTGATAATGACTGAAGATGCCTCACAGTGAGAGGCGAAACATGTCTCATCTGAATAATGTTTTAAAGTAAATGCCAACTTCTTGTAATGTATTGAATAGGTGGAAATAAACAAAAGATATTATCCTATATACAGTCTAGTCATGAGTCGTAGAGTTTAAGATACACTGACAATACCCTCGGGTCGTCCTATTTATATACGGCTGGCAGCAACTCTCTGAGTCGGGCAACAGAGGGGTGATAATACTTCCCAAACTTCAACTCGTATCTTTGAAACCACTAGGCGGATTATTCTCAAATTTGCAATGTTGTACTTTTAAAATGTAAGCTACATTTGGTGTTAGTCTCATATTTATTGGTCAAGTCGTTGAGAAGTATAAAAACTGTTTCGAGATGTTTCTGCGGGGAGGTGAGATGCATGCGGTGCTGACGTCACTCGACCTTGCCCCACTCATGCGGTCTTCCTCACGCAGAGCAGTATGGATGAGAACGTTCTCTCGTACAGCTGTTCGGACATCGTAACTTAGCTGTAACTTATCTCTTGTCGAGATAAAATCATAGGCTCATAATTATCCTATCTACAATGGTAATGTTCAAAAACTCAAAAATGGAACTCAGATATATTACAAATTGTACGAACATTATTTTCGCTGCGTCTCCGGTAGTGTTGTCTTTCATAAGCTTGTTGCAGTATAGTAAACATGTCTTGTAAACAATCAGTTGCTGAGTCTATTGCATAACATTCCTGACGATATCAAAGAGGGTAGGGAGAGTAGAGAAACTAGAAAACAGCTAATGAGGGAACTGAATAGAGTGAAAAAGGAAGAAAAAGAGAATTATATGAATGGGATTCTTCAAGAGTGTAATGACTACAAAGGGAAATGGAAAAAGCTGTATTCATGTATCAGGAATTAAAAAGGAATCCAAATTCCTACAATGGTGGGAGAAGGGGGTGAACACTATTTAACAGATACTGAGAAAGCAAACCTATTTAGTAGGGAATTCAGAGATTCAGTAGATGATTGTCAAGAGTTGGAAACAGAAACAGAAGATAGAGAGGGAGAGAGACAGAGGGAAACAAGAAGCTTCTCATTCACAAATGAAGATATTTTCAGAGAAATCCAACTGCTTCAGCAAGGAAAAGCAGCAGGAAGTGATCAAATTACTGGGGAGGTATTAAAGACAATGGGGTGCTACATAGTGCCTTATTTAAAATTTCTCTTTGACTATGTCATACTAGTGTAATACCAAAGGAATGGAAGGAATCTATAATAATACCAATTTATAAAGGAAAGGGTGATAAAAGGAAACCAGAGAACTACAGACCAATCAGCCTGACCAGTATAGTTTGTAAAATACTGGAGAGTTTAATATCGAAGTACATCAGAGGGATATGTGATGATAAAAATTGGTTCATGAGGAGCCAGTATGGATTTAGAAAGAAATTTTCTTGTGAGGCACAACTGGTGGGATTTCAGCAGGACATATCAGATCAATTGGATTCAGGAGGTCAGTTAGACTGCATAGCCATAGATCTTTCCAAGGCCTTTGATAGAGTGGAACATGGAATATTATTAAAGAAATTGGAGGGAATAGGACTGGACATAAGGGTTACACGTTGGCTAAAAACATTTCTAAATTCAAGGGTTCAGAAAGTCAAAGTAGGAAATAATGTATCTCAGGAAGAGAAAGTTTGGAAGGGAATTGCACAGGGTAGTATAATCGGTCTGTTACTTTTCTTAATATACGCAAATGATTTACGGAACAATATAACATCAAAAATAAGATTGTATGCAGATGACATAATTGTTTATAGGGAAATAAACAACATTGAGGATTGTTCAGAATTACAAAGGGACCTTGAAAGTATCCAACAATGGGTTGAAGAAAATAATATGAAGGTTAATGGAGGCAAATCAACTGTTACAACTTTTACAAACAGGAGCTTTAAAACTGAATTTGAATATACTTTGGATGAGGTAGTTATCCCAAAAGATGGCAAGTGCAAATACTTAGGTGTGAGATTTGAAAGTAATTTGCACTGGAAGGGTCATGTTGATGACACTGTTGGGAAAGCATACAGATCGTTACATGTCATAATGAGGCTACTTAAAGGATGCAACAAAGAATTAAAAGAAAAAAGTTACTTGAGTATGGTTCGTCCATTATTGGAATATGCAAACAGTGTTTGGGATCCTCACCAAGAATACCTAATAAAAGAAATAGATAGTGTGCAGAGGAAAGCAGCAAGATTTGTAACAGGAGATTTCAGGAGAAAGAGTAGTGTATCAGAAATGTTAAAGGAACTTGGGTGGGAAACTTTAGTAAGAGAAGGGAGAAAACTATGGGATTATATAGAGCCTATACAAGAGAAGAAGCATGGGGAGATATCCGTGAGAGGCTTCAGTTGGAAAATAATTATATCGGCAGGACTAAATAATAATAATGCTACTTGCTTTACGTCCCACGAACTACTTTTACGGTTTTCGGAGACGCCGAGATGCCGGAATTTTGTCCCGCAGGAGTTCTTTTACGTGCCAGTAAATCTACCGACACGAGGCTGACATATTTGATCACCTTCAAATATCACCAGACTGAGCCAGGATTGAACCTGCCAAGTTGGGGTCTGAGCCACTCAGCCCGGCTATCGGCAGGACTGACCACAAATATAAAATTAGAAGGAATTTTAGCAGAAGCGATTGGGGTAAATTTTCATTCATTGGGAAGGGTGTGAAGGAGTGGAACAGGTTACCAGGGGTAGTGTTTGATCCTTTTCCAAAATACAGATGTTCAAGAAGAGAATAAACAGCAACAGAGAAAATAAATGAAGTGTTAGAGGGCATTCGACCAGTGCAGGTTATAATAAATAAAAAAATGTGTGTGAATAAATTAATTCCATCCCCTGGTCTAAGGAGTTTGGACAGCCAAAGTAGGGGACTGCCTGTAGGGGTGAAGTACAGTGGGGACTTCGAGGGCCCTGGGACCGCTACGGTAGCTGTGAAGGCCCTTCAGGAACTCTGAAAAGTGGTGGCAAAAGGGGCTCTGGTTAAGACGCAGCAGGTCGTTATGCTACTTAGGTTCCAGAACGATAAAAAAGAGTAAATAAGTAAATAAATGCAATGTAAATATTAATCTTATACCAGTTGTATAGTATCATTTGAAGTAATTTCACATACTGTATATCACTTGACTATATTTGTAAGTAGTACAGGAGATATTATAAGTACAATTTTGTAAACAATATAAATTTATTAAGGATGAGCTGTGTGTTTAATAGAAAACATTGTTAGTGTAAATTGTATGATATTGTATTATAGGAAAATTTTCTTCTCTTGTTAATTTAATATTTAGTGCTTGACAATAATGTATTTTAGTGTACCATTTGCCACCGAGGTAAACACCTCATTTGAAAATAAAGAGATTTTGATTTGATTTGATATGTCTGATGTAGAATGTGGTCCAGATAAAAAGGACCTAAGAAGAGAAAAATGCATATGAAGATTACTACCAATCAAAGGATAACTCGGAAAGCAGTGATTCAGATCATGCTGAGAAACCGGATTGTTCAGGCTGAAGGTAAGTTGATATTAGTATTGTTTTAACTATCAGCATAACAACTTCGGTGAGGTTCCCTGATTTATACCATATTCAAATTATAATGATGCCTCGTATAGGCTGAGTACTGGCGAGTTTTCAATTATTCCATTACAGCTGAAGAAGACTACACCTCTTACATTTGCTCGCCATACCCCCTCGAAAGAAAATCCAGGACTCAATACATATTCAAACCGGCATGTTTCTGACGACAGTGAAACAAGTGCATAGCTTCTTTTTATTGATGAATCGATATTGAAACTCATATAGCAATGTACAGAAACAGAGGGTAAACGATAATAATAAGGAACTGTGTGTATCGAGAATGAAAATATAATAATTTCAATAGCGGTCAAAATGACCACATCGGCGGTTCAAGGTATATATTCCAGCGGCTCTAGTGTTAAGAATGAATAGAATTCTGTTAAAGATTTTAATTCTCTGAGGTTATGACATATGACTGAAGTAGTCGAATAAAGTACGGTTAGGCTAATAGATGCAAGATTTTTGTTCGGTAAGGAAAACTATGAAACTTAGCATATCATTCAAAGGTAGTTATGTTAAGTAATCATGTTGGGAAAACAATTTAGCAGCCAAGAATAATTTCAAATTTAGGAAACTGGTAGATAGATGTATGGTAAATGAATATGGTACTGGTCATAGTTTCACATTTCTTAATGGAGGCCCCCATTTTCAATAGGTCTTACTGTATACAAGAATTTTAATTTAACTAGTTGAAGAAGAGAATGTGCATATTTTCGAAACGTGTACTAAGACATAATGTTAAGGTAAAAGGTAAATATTAAAAAATTAACACATAGTATTGACTAGGTGGATCATCTACCTCTCTATTTATTGTGAAATAAGATTGTTTCAAGGAAAGTCAGCATGTCTGTGGACATTATTTAAAAATGTCATAATGTTAGGTTAGCTCATAATTGGAAAGCAAAAATGTACTCTAGTTGTAAATAGAACCATTCCCATGTGATTTATTTGGTTTTTATACTTATGAAATGAACCATTATTCTAATTTTCTTTTTCCTAAACATTTTATTTTGCTTTAATAAACCGTATAGTTAAGATTAACCATATGTGGTGAAATTATTTATAGGTAGGAGTTGTAGAATAGTTTATAGGTGTAAGTGAAATGCGATATTTATCTCTTCACGTTGTTAAATCTGGTGAGTTGGGTGGAGACGTTCATCTGAGGGACTGATAGGCTGTAATTTTTAGGAGTACCGCACCACTTTTTAGACTCCACGTTAAACAAAGATATTTACCTTAACTATACCCTGAATTCATCTGAGCTGTCGGAGAATTTTAATACGCCTCTACTGGATGCAGTAAAGTGCAATGCTATATACCTTTTCTACGAGAATTCGGTGATTAACAGTATCATATGCTGCTGAAAGATCTATAAATGTAGCTCCTGTGATTTTACGGCATTCAAAACCATCTTCTATGTGTTAACTTAATTTTAACACCTGCGAATTGTACTTTTCCCTCGCCTGAAACCAGCTTCCTGTGGTATCAGAAGTACAACCTTGTGAGTAGGTAAATACATGTTACCCCAACGTGGAAGTGACGTCAAAACTGTAAGTCTCAAGCCTCTATTTTGGAGTGGCCTCTTTGAAATTCATCATTTCCTTATAATAATAATAATAATAATAATAACAATAATAATAATAATAATAAAAATGGTCTCTTTGTGTTTCATTAGTTACAATGGGTTTTTCATTTATGTATTATTGAAACTAATTACTCTCATGGACGGCCCCGTGGTGTAGGGGTAGCGTGCCTGCCCCTCGCCCGGAGGGCCTGGGTTCGATTCCCGGCCAGGTCAGGGATTTTGCTCTTGACCTGAGGGCTGGTTTGAGATCCACTCAGCCTATGTGATTAGAATTGAGGAGTTATCTGATGGTGAAATGATGGCCCCGGTCTCGAAAGCCCAGAATAACAGCCGAGAGGATGCATCGAGCTGACCACACGACCCCTCGTAATCTGCAGGCCTTTGCGCTGAGCAGCGGTTGCTGGGCAGGCCAGGGCCCTTTCAAGGGCATTAAGTGTTGTGGGGTTTGGTTATGTTAATTACTCTCATGATTTGGTTTTTATTGAAAATGAAAACCTACAACCTATTTTCCAGTCATTGACCGGGTCAGGGATGTAATGAATGAATGAATGAATGAATGAATGAATGAATCATATACTGTATAGGCTATTAGTACAATGGTGTCACCACTCCCAAACTGATTTTTTTTTGCTATGGGCTTTACGTCGCTCCGACACAGATAGGTCTTATGGCGACGATGGGACAGGAAAGGCCTAGGAGTTGGAAGGAAGTGGCCGTGGCCTTAATTAAGGTACAGCCCCAGCATTTGCCTGGTGTGAAAATGGGAAACCACGGAAAACCATATTCAGGGCTGCCGATAGTGGGATTCGAACCTACTATCTACCGGATGCAAGCTCACAGTCGCGCGCCTCAACGCGCACGGCCAACTCGCCCGGTAACTGATTTATTAACGACTGATAATGCTATGAAATGAGAATGGAGATAGTTGCTGGAATGAAAGATGACAGGGAAAACCCGAGTACCTGGATAAAAACCTGTCCCAACTCCGCTTTGTCCAGCACAAATCTCACATGGAGTGACCAGGATTTGAACCACGGTATCCAGCGGTGAGATGCCGACGTGCTGCCGTCTGAGACACAGAGGCTCTATTGGTTATTATTATTACATAAAAAAATTTAATGTTTTACGGAGTAATGTTGTTGTACTATAATGACCCTAAAGAAATATGTTGATTGGGTTGTTTAACGCCCGCATGAGTTTCTACACGGATTAGTTTACTCGGATTTGACCCCCTTTTGCAATCCATTTTTGGGTTATCCTAAAACTTTATTTAATCTTATTATCTGAAGTTTTCGTTACTCTAAATTCTCTTTTGTTCATACGTGAAATCGATTATTGTGGGATTGGCTTGTATTGGTTGCTTCGTCCAATTTTTGCCTGCATTGGTTGCCATGGCAATGTTTACTGATATGGTGGATTGTTGATTACTGAATGACCTTAAGAGGAAATAATAATTTCCCTGGCATGGATCTGGAATCTTGTACAATAATTCACGTGCACATTTGTTCTTTTGTGGGGGTTGTAAAAACCTTTTTCTATTATCTCTGTATATTTTTGTCCTTTCTCTGATGTGTTCTTTAAGCATGAACAACAAATGGCAAATAAGTTAATATGGGAAGGGCACCTGATTCAGAAAGTGATGGTATTAGTGATCACGAAGCTGTTTTTGTCGTAGTTAAAAATAATTGTGATAGAAAGGAAGGTTTTAAAAGTAGGACTATTAGGCAGTACCATATGGCTGATAAAACAGGCATGAGGGAGTTTTTAAAAAGTAACTATGATCGCTGGAAAATGGTAAATAAAAATGTAAACAGACTCTGGGATGGGTTTAAAGCAATTGTTGAGGAATGCAAAAACAGGTTTGTATCTTTAAGGGTCGTAACTACTGCAAGCTATTGAAATACTGAACAGATAAACGTCGACTCAAATAAGTGTAAATAACAAGGATAATGGGCGCCACCTGCAAAACAATTGCAGGAATATTTAATTATGTAGAGCAACGAGCCACTCCCTCTCCCAAGGCGACGGTCATCAGGCTGACGAGGCTCCAGACTTACTTTATAACCTTACCTGTTGCTATATAACCCCTGAAATTAAATTTGGGTAACATACCAGGTTCAGCCTTACTCCACTCACAAAAGACTCACTTTAAGTTTGATTCTATGACTTCACTCCCAGAATAAGAACTAATATGTGACAAACACCAACAAAAATCAACACTTATGCAACCCACTTAGTGCTTGCCGTTTACATAGAGCAAATATACACAATACTACCCAACAAAATCATATCTTCACGAGATTTACTCGTTTGTCGTTTACAAAGGCCAATTACAAACCACTAAAATCACCAATAAAATAAAATATCATTTAACGAGACCAACTCGTGTTTGCCGTCTACAAAGGCAAATTACAAACCATTAAAATCACCAATAAAATAAAACATCATTTAACGAGACCAACTCGTGTGGGCTGTCTACAAACGCAAATTACAAACCACTAAAATCACCAAAAAAAATAAAACATCATTATACTTTTAACATACCTCCAGGTAAGAGCCCCACTGCACTCCACTGTTACCGTGAATCCTAATCTGGTAGAGAAGAGTATGACGATTATTTCTCTACATATGGATGCAACCTTCTTTACGAAGAGCATCCCTAACCTTATTTACACTTCTTCGTCGACGTCTTGAATCCTTTCCAATTGCCGGCTGGACAGAAAGTGTTACATGTCCGGAGGCAGGCAAACAGCAAAATTCTCCATCAACTGAAGCTGCATACTCGGCTGACAAGTTACAAACACTTTCTTTTACAGAAAGTCCACTGCAAAGCCGGTAAGTCGTCGTGATTATACCATGTTCACTCCGTAACAGATACTCACGAACAATAGCAGATCGCATAGCAAACTGCGCAAATACGTAGCTCCCGCAGACCGGTACAAATGAGAAACACACAGAATCAGCATCAGAGTCAGAATCAGAATAAGTATCAGTATCAGAATGAGAATGACTCACCGCACACGCGTACACACTTATATAGGCTTGCTACACGTGGTTATAGCGTCCTGAAAAGTTTACTGGTAGCAACGCTCTCACAGGCACTTCTTCCCGCGTCACTCAGTCAACCCAAACCTCGCTCAAAACAAAGCCCTCGCATTGGCTATCGAGTATTTGATGTGACATAGAACGTCCACTCATGTATGTCCACATTGATCCACTCCAATTCTTCAACCGATACAACCTGCCGTACCCCGTGTTTCCAAGCCACTTAGTTGCAACACACACAACTGACCTCTACCGTCCTTCCCAATATAGTCACTGTTTTCCCGGTTGCACAATCCTTACGGCTAGGCCATATTTACAGACTCTTACCCAAACGGAAATTTATAAAAAATATAATGATACACATATGCAATATTCCCTAACTACACATTCTTCTTATAATATTACGTTTTTACATTGTAAATAAACAAAATTACATGATTTTAACATTACAAACTATATACGAAAATTTTCTAACCTAAAAACTCGGGGATCGTACATACGTACGGTTACAGGGTGGTAAAGAATGGTAAAGACCCAACATATTATAATAGAAATAAAAAGACTAAGAAGGAGGTGCAGGTTGGAACGAAATAGAGTTAGAAATTGTTATAGAAGTAAGGAGAAATTAAAAGAACTTACAAGGAAATTGAATCTAGCAAAGAAGTCAGCTAAGGATAACAAGATGGCAAGCATAATTGGTCATACAAATTTCAGTGAAAAATGGAAGGGTATGTATAGGTACTTTAAGGCAGAAACAGGTTCAAAGAAGGGCATTCCAGGAATCATTAATGAACAAGGGGAGTGTGTATGCGAGGATCTTCAAAAGGCAGAAGTATTCAGTCAGCAGTATGTAAAGATTTTTGGTTACAAGGATAATGTCCAGATAGGGGATGTGAGTAATACTAAAGAAGTATTAAAATTTACCTATGATAACAATGACATTGACAGTAAGATACAAAAGTTGAAAACTAGAAAAGCAGCTGGAATTGATAAGATTTCTGGGGAAATACTAAAGGCAATGGGTTGGGATATAGTACCATATCTGAAATATTATCAGGTATTTATTGTTGAACAAACAGGCTTCCACCCAATACATGTTCTTATTCATATCAGGTTATAAATTAAAAATAAATAAATAAATAAATAAATAAATAAATAAATAAATAAATAAATAAATAAATAAATAAATAAACAAAAAAGTAAGTACAATAAATTAAATTCTATATCCATAAGGGCTTTGAACAACTCCTTCTCGGAGGTCCAGTGGCCATGGCATTTCGGCAAACAGCATATGAGCTAACAATGGCAATTAAATTAAAATGGCATGATAGATAAAATAGTTAAAGTAAAATTAAGACAATGATAATAAGGAGCAAGATGTTGCAACTCTGTAAACCTACTTCTACATCCTACCCTGTCAGCAAGTCTAATGGAAATATTACTACATGCTGACGTTGTCCTAGCCTATAAAATAATGAGTGCCAATCTCTTTCTGACCTGATTATGCTGGCTACTTCACTATTTACATTCCATGTCATTACATCATATACTACCTCGTATTTCTCTGAGACATTGTTTTCTCACTGTGCATAAAATCTTATTCAGGACAATGATTTGCAATCCATACAGTAATTTTTTGTTCATCTCTCTGTCTGCACATGTTTTGCTGCTTAACATTTAAGAGTTTTGCCCTTAATTTCTCTGTTCCTATACAGTCACAAAGAAAATGTAAGTCATCTTGTTCGGCCTCACATAGTATACACTGAGAGCTCTTCCTGATCCCGTTCCACCCTTTGTTTCTATGCAGTCCCATCAGCCACCATAGTAACCCACCCTTTAATCTTCCGTCCCCAAATCTTATACTTAAGGTATACCTTGTAGAATAGGCTGAGCGAAGGCCTTTCCCTACATTCTTCCAAACATTTCTGGGTCTGTATGTCCTTAATTCTCATTGTTAGGGCCCGCTGCATTCTGCTATTGCCCCCCTTCATCCCTCTCACCAAATATATCCCATACCCAATTCCTGAACATAACTTTTGATTTTTGCCAGCCAATCCTCATCATACATTCCTTCCAGTTCATATATATATAATTCCTGCAGTAGAATGCCGCCGCTTCCTCATCTTAGTCTAGTCCAATAATTTAGCACCCTTTTGACACAGTCCAACTCAATGAACTCCCCGCATAAGATTAGTGCCCCCACATTAGCTGTGCATTGCGGAAGCCTCATAACAGCTTTGCTGAACTTGTATATTATTTGATTTAGGCTGTCCCTTTTCTTTTCTAATCCCCAAAATTCAACCCCATATAAAGCTCTGCTTAGGACCAGCGATTTTAGTAGTATCCTAAGTACTTTATAGCTTGCTCCTGGGTATTTGGCGACTAGAATTTTTATTGCTGCAAGTGCTGCAACCCCCCTTAGCTTGCATTTCTTTATGTGGTCATCCCAACCTCCTTTTCTGTTCACTGTCATTCCTAAATATTCTAATCTATCTACTTCCTCTATTCATGCCCCTTGTATCCACCATTCTCTTGCTTTTTTTACCCTCCTCCTTCTACTTACAATCATCACCTCCATATCTGAAATATTTGATTATTGTTTGGTTGAAGGAGCTATACCAAATGAATGGAGAGTTGCTATAGTAGCCCCTGTGTATAAAGGAAAGGGTGATAGACATAAAGCTGAAAATTACAGGCCAGTTAGTTTGACATGTATTGCATGTAAGCTTTGGGAAAGCATTCTTTCTGATTATATTAGACATGTTTGCGAAATTAATAACTGGTTTGCCAGAAGGCAGTTTGGGTTTAGGAAAGGTTATTCCACCGAAGCTCAGCTTGTAGGATTTCAGCCTGATATAGCAGATATCCTGGATTCAGGAGGCCAAATGGACTGTATTGACCTACTAAGGCATTTGATAGGGTAGATCATGGAAGACTCCTGGCAAAAATGAGTGCTTAATTGACTAGAAAAAAGAGTGACTGAATAGGTGGCTATATTTCTAGAAAATAGAACTCAGAGAATTAGAGAAGGCGAAGCTTTATCTGACCCTGTAATAATTAAGAGGGGAATTCCTCAAGGCAGTATTATCGGACCTTTATGTTTTCTTATATATATAAATGATATGAGTAAAGGAGTGGAATCGGAGGTAAGGCTTTTTGCGGATGATGTTATTCTCTATAGAGTGATAAATAAGTTACAAGATTGTGAGCAACTGCAACGTGACCTCGAAAATGTTGTGAGATGGACAGCAGGCAATGGTAATGGGGTTAAAAGTCAGGTTATGAGTTTTACAAATAGGAAAAGTCCTCTCAGTTTTAATTACTGCGTTGATGGGGTGAAAGCTCCTTTTGGGGATCATTGTAAGTATCTAGGTGTTAATACAAGGAAAGATCTTCATTGGGGTAATCACATAAATGGGATTGTAAATAAAGAGCACAGATCTCTGCACGTGGTTATGAGGGTGTTTAGGGGTTGTAGTAAGGATGTAAAGGAGAGGGCATGTAAGTCTCTGGTAAGACTCCAAATAGAGTATGGCTCCAGTGTATGGGACCCTCACCAGGATTACCTGATTCAAGAACTGGCAAAAATCCAAAGAAAAGCAGCTCGATTTGTTCTGGGTGATTTCTGACAAAAGAGTAGCGTTACAAAAATGTTGAAAGGTTTGGGCTGGGAAGAATTGGGAGAAAGAAGAAGAGCTGCTCAACTAAGTGGTATGTGATTGGAATAATAACTATAAGTGAATTTATTAATTTGACCACCTAATCAATACAATAAGTCTTGTCTTTGTTGATTTACATTGTATATAGGCATCATCAGCCATTGCCTTAACCTTGAAATAAAATCAGGCACCTGATTTATATATAAATCAAATAAAACAAATTTTTAAAAAACCTTGGAGAGACTTGAACTAAAATTAATATATGGTAAAAGACTTTTACAACGTTGGTTTTAAAGATATTGCAATGAGTGAGGAGTTTACAACTGGTGAAAGTATTTGAAATATTGACATTAGAAGGCTATTAATATAATTAAAATGAACAAAGTAATTGTCTGTTATAAACAAGTGATAAGACTGCTATAAAATTATGTTGGCTGACTAGCGGTTACAATTAGACAATGACAAAAATGACGATCAAAATCATATTTATTCAAAAAATAATGTTGAAGGATAGTCAAGTGACCTGTAATTATTTGTTTATATGAGATAAAAGTCGAAAGTCAATGGCATATGGTGAAGTTGTGGTTCACTTTGATGAAAAAATACAAAGTTGTAGTTGAAGGTTGATGAACGTTTAAATTGGACCTCTATGGACCATCTCAATTTGATGCAATGCTAAAACGTTGTTAAGAATATGGGTTTATTGACATTCTAGTTGAAAAGGCAGTGTGACAGTTGAATCTGTAAAAGGAAACCAAAAGCGTGGTGTTAATTGTGTGAAAAAATCGTAATAAAATGTTTAAGTGGAAATGGTGTACATTTAAATTATATTAATAGCCTTCTAATGTCAATATTGCAAATACTTTACCAATTGTAAACTCCTCACTCATTGCAATATCTTTAAAACCAACACTGAAAAAGTCTTTTACCATATGTTAATTTTAGTTCAAGTCTCTCCAAGGTTCCAAAAAAAAAATTGTTTTATTTTATTTATATGTAAATCAGGTGCCTGATTTTATTTCAAAGTTAAGGCAATGGCTGATGATGCCTATATACAAGGCGAAACATGTACCATTGTAGTTAACATGTCAATGTAAATCAACAAAGACAAGACTTATTGTATTGATTAGGTGGTCAAATTAATAAATTAACTTATTGTTATTATTCCAATCAAATATCATCAATATGGATCAAAAATGATATTTATCACATGTAAGTGGTATGTTCCAAGCTGTCAGTGGAGAGATGGCATGGAATGACATTAGTAGACGAATAAGTTTGAGTGGCGTTTATAAAAGTAGGAAAGATCACAATATGAAGATAAAGTCGGAATTCAAGAGGAAAAAACTGGGGCAAATATTCATTTATAGGAAGGGGAGTAGGGATTGGAATAACTTACCAAGGGAGATGTTCAATAAATTTCCAATTTCTTTGAAATCATTTAGGAAAAGGCTAGGAAAACAACAGATAGGGAATCTGCCACCTGGGCGACTGCCCTAAATGCAGATCAGTAGTGATTGATTGATTGAAGCGTATTATTTACGCATATTTGAATCGTAATTTGACTTGATACTTGTGGGAACTCACGGCACTAAACTTCACCCTATGCAAGTGTACCTAATTTGTTGAAGAGCAGCCTTCTAAATTTTGTAAGTCAAAGGTTAAGAACGAGAGTCACTAAAGGTATAGATGTGGGCTGTACTTAATCAACTTCAAAATATTGTCTCCCTGTTTATTGGTTTAGGGCAGCTGACCCAATTAATTTTTATACGCTCTTAATTAATTTTATTAAGCTCTAATTATGTTTTATGAATCATTAAACCTAATCTAAAATCATTACTTCATTTCTTAGCAAGAGATATCCATTTTATGTTGTTTAACCCACCTAAGAAACCTTATGGAATTAAATTAACCTTATTTAATCTAAGAAAATGGTTTGTTTTCTTTCAACTAAAGTTACTCAATTTCATACCGTACCAGCTTTGTTTCACGTTCTCTGCAGTAACATCTAGTGTACTCGAGGTAAGTGTTTTATTGGCTGTACCTTTACTCGGTGTGTTGTATGTGCCTAGCGTTTCCGTTTTGTTTATTTAAATTTGTCTTGTACTCATACTAGCTCAAAGGACAGTACCAGCTGGTACAATACGTGTCATGATAGAACGCGTCTTCCAGAACGTACAGGGTAACATTCCGCACTTTCACTCACTTCGGTGTGTCTACAGTGCATTTCATATTTGCTAGGTTTGAGTGAAATCGTAATTCTTTTGTATTCAGCGGTTTAAGGAATGCCACAATACCACGTAGCAGGCAGTGTGCGGAGAAGCAGAATCCACGAACACCGGCGATGCCAACAGATGGTGAAAAATGTGGCTCATATAATCAATTCATACGCACCGAACAATATTGTCAATGCCAATGAAAATGCATTGTTTTTTAAATGCCGTGCCAAAGGACTTATGATTTCAGAGGATAGAAGTGCCAGCCGGGAATTTGTACAAGGGTTGGGGTCATTGTACTGTGTTGTAATGCACACGAAAGAGAGAGACTTTATCCCCTCACCATAGGAAAGTTCGATAAGCCACGACGTTTGAAAAGCGTCGGGCACTTTCTGTGCAAGTACAGGGCATATAAAATGCATACAATACAGTAATCCAATGAATAAAGCACTTGCACATGAGAACTGGCATAGATTCCTCCTCGTCTTTGAATCATGCTTTGTTTTTATTTCGTTGCGTGAGGTTATGTTTGTCAGTGAGTTATCCGAGTGCATTATCGGAATACTGTAAATGCACCTTGTCGGATACATTTTGGAAATAGTTTTTTCCATGACATATGAAAGGTTTACAATAGAGTAAAATAATATATTATTATTGGTCCACCTTTTCAATACAAAATGAAAATTACATAGGGACTAGTTTCGACCTAGTAATAGGTCATCATCAGCCTGAAGTAAATTAAAGCGTAAATATCGAAGAAAGACATAAACAATGTAAACACAAGTACAGTCTTTTTAAAGGTACATACCATGTGGGAATTTGAGTAGAGATATATTAAAAATAATAACTCTTCCAATTGACGAAGCACTGAGCGGAAGTTATGTAAAGTTCGGTGCGCCGTATATTATAAAAGACCACTGTGCACTAAATGATGTAATAAAGAAGAAGAGTAGGTTGAATGCTGGCTTCTTCTTAGCTGTTGTATATTCAAAGAAGATTACGTCGTATTTTGTAAGGTATTGAAAGACGTCAAAATACATGGATGTTGGAAAGGCTCTTCATTTTTTGGAACAAGGCAATTGTTGCGCGATGAGGCTTAGGAAACCAGAGAAGCGCTATATTATGTTAAAAAATAGAGATCCTTAAAAAAGTTCCATTTCCACAATTTATACGACGCACGGAACTTTTTTAAGGATCTCTATTTTTTAACATAATATAGCGCTTCTCTGGTTTCTTAAGCCTCCTCGCGCAACAATTGCCTTGTTCCAAAAAATGAAGAGCCTTTCCAACATCCATGTATTTCGACGTCTTTCAATACCTTACAAAATACGACGTAATCTTTGAATATACAACAGCTAAGAAGAAGCCAGCATTCAACCTACTCTTCTTCTTTATTACATCATTTAGTGCACAGTGGTCTTTTATAATATACGGCGCACCGAACTTTACATAACTTCCGCTCAGTGCTTCGTCAATTGGAAGAGTTATTATTTTTAATATATCTCTACTCAAATTCCCACATGGTATGTACCTTTAAAAAGACTGTACTTGTGTTTACATTGTTTATGTCTTTCTTCGATATTTACGCTTTAATTTACTTCAGGCTGATGATGACCTATTACTAGGTCGAAACTAGTCCCTATGTAATTTTCATTTTGTATTGAAAAGGTGGACCAATAATAATATATTATTTTACTCTATTGTAATCACAGTTCAATACGGATCTATCATTATGAAACTTATTTCTTTTAATTATGAAAGGTTTAACCTTTTCAGGGTCAGGTTTTATAAACGTTGACATACCCCACAATTTAGGTTTTTACAGGCACATAAATAAACCTCTATAAATAGCAAAATACACGCAAAGGACAATATATTAACATAAATGGATAAAATACAGATGAATGAAATTGAAAACAACAATATCACACAATTTGCCCGCTTAAAAGTTTTTTTTTGGTATGATATTCCTCAAAGCATGGGGCTGGGCACAGAGTTTTGTTGCAGTCCTTGCACTGGTAAATTGTTCTCCTGGTCTTCTCTCTTCTTGCAGTGTGTGCACACACATGGCACACTCTGGATGGCGGTTTCCCTCCTGGTTGGTTTGGGGGAATAACAGAAAGGAAATGTCGCTGGGTTAACCTTGCAGGTGTATCACCATTTGAAGGTCGGCCTCCAGTAGGTCGCGTGGCTCTTGGAGGAGCATTCTCTGCTAGTGATCGGATGACTTCCATTCTGAACGCCTTATGAGGTCTCTTTAAGTCCTTTCAAAACCCTTTCCAAAATGAAGCTGTTCAGAATTACAATCTCCAACAGGTGGAAGAATAGCTTTTTATACCATTTTATGGATTTTCGTGATGGCTGCACACCCATAATCATTTGGTTGGATCTATCAACTGGTCCCATTTTCTGGTTGTAGTCCTGAACAGAAACTGGGATAATTCTCCACTGTCCTGTGGCTCTTTCAGTCTTGCCTGTATCAACCATTCCACTAGTATGAGCAGTTGTGAGCATGTTTAATCCCCTTCATCCATTTGTCAGCAAGAAGATTTAAGGTATGCCTCTCTTCTACCTCACCTCTTCGTAGTTTGGTAGTGGTCCCTGGCATTCCCCTTCTGTTTTTCCTCACTGTTCCACAGGCATGAGTACACTGTGCATGCAGAGCTTCTAGAAGTTCTGGGCTGGTGTAAATATTGTCAATATAAAGTGTATGTCCCTGATTGAGATATGGTTTCACGAGAGTGAGGACAACAGAAGCAGAAAACCCTATCTGTGAATCTTCAAGTTCTGTTGTGGCTCCAGTATATACAATATCATCTAAAATGTATCCAGTCTCACAGTCACAAAGTACAAATAACTTCACACCAAATCTACTACTTCTTTTTGAGGGAATGCATTGCTTGAACGCTAAACGACCTTTGAACAGAAGTAGACTTTCGTCGATGCATAAATCTCTAAAAGGCTGAAATATGGCAGGGAAGTTTGTATCAGGTGCTCAATAATAGGCCGGATTTTGTACAGTCTGTCGCCTTGAGGTTGGAAGTTGTCATTGAAATGAAGGAAACGTAGAACTGCTTTATACCAATTACAGGACATGAACTGTGAAAATGCAGGAGTGTGAATGAGAGGATCGGTAGACCAGTATTCTTCTAAGCTATGTTTGTTTACATGACCCATTAGCATACTTATCACTAAAAATAAATACATTTCGTCGACAGTAACATCAGTTCATTTTGACGCTCGGGATGTGGGAGAAATGACCAAATTTTTCTCTACGTATTGAGCGTGGTACAAGTTCGTTTCTATGACTTTTTTCCACTAAAGTATGCGGAAAAAGTCTTTTGAAAATGTCTACTTCTGGAGAGTTTTTAGTCAAAGATTGATCCTGGATTCCAGCTAGATCAGGCTTATAGCCAAAATCAGTAGGTAAAAATTTATTATTACCCATTTCTTTTTCCCAGATCCGGTGATCATTTGATACATTTCGTCTCTGCCTCTTCGCGGTAACTGGTTGTAATTCTTCATCACTGTCACTTACACCTTCACTGTAGACAGTTGAAACTTCAGGTATAATATCCTCAACACTTTCTAAATCACTTTCACACAAATCTGAATCCTCACTTTCATCATTCATTAATATTTCAAACACTTTTTCATCACCTTTCAAAACTTCCGCATGCCTGCGAGCAGCCATGTTTATCAGACCGCATTGATTCCCAAGTGTGGTAGACATTCACATGAAAAATTAAAGTTAACAGTGCTCCCAAAGAGAATACAAATTAGCGCAAGCTTCCGTAGTGTAGCCGATAGATGGCAGATACAACAAATTTTTCAATCATTGCTGAAAGTCAAAGAGAAGCGAAGATATGATGCTCGGAAGTTTGACACGCAATATATTGTGCCGTAACTGCTGTGGCACCTCCCACGAGATGCAATATATTGCGCCGTGACCCGGAAAGGGTTAAACTGTGAATCAAGGTTAACTGCATGCAGTAACGGGTCTTAGAATATTTTGTGATGCGGCAAGGTTTAACATTTCTGAATTACAAGTTGACGGTTAATTCTAAGTTCAATTTTTGCGTCCCAGCAACTTCGAATTAATGAGGCTTTACTGTCAAGACGTACAGTACTGGTACACCAAAACTGAATAAGATAATCTTCACGTGCTGTTGGGTAGGCAACCCACTCATCAGAATTGTGATGCGTTTGCTTACTTTCCCCTGATTTGTAATCGGGTAGTTTCGCCTGTGTTGTACAGTATAGACTGTGCCGTCTGATATTAGCAGTATAGAGATATGTCGTGTGAAATACCAGGCGATTAAAACAGGATGAATTTCAATTATATTTTGAAGAAAAAGGCTACATTTTAATTCGTTACAATGAAATATTTTAACACACGTTAAACAGGAAAAAGGGAAAGGGCATAAAAATAATTTCGCTATTCTGAACATTTCATTAAACTGGCATTTGTTACAAATACATTTTACTGTATTACTCTGTTTCGTTCACATTGTTGTTGTTGTTGTTGTTACTTGCCTTGAATTTTTTACCTCATCTCAAATAGGTTAAATTATAAAGATTTTTGCAAAAACCTAACCAGAGATTCAGGAAAACCTTACAACACAGTGGAGGAATTCAACTTAGGTTTGAAAAGAAGATTCCACAATGATCTTCATAAATTGCAGTGGAAGAATGTCATCCAACAGAATGGTACTCACGTAAGTCAATCAAAGATAATGTCTATACCATATATTTTCAGTGCTCCACCAAGTCAACCACTTACAATTTATGTAAGAACAGAAGGACCAAAATTAACAGAAGCCGGAACATTTACATACCTAAGGTCATTACTCTCAAGTACAGTACCATGGATGTCGCTCACAGAATAAATACAACCTCGACTAAATGGTGTTGTCTTAGTGGGGTGCTATGCGACAGAAGATTGCCCATAAGAACAAAATTAAAAATCTATAAAACAGCAGTCATGCTCTGTGGCAGTCGAATCTTACTGAAAGATCAAGCAAGGAACGAGTATGAGCAGGGAAATTTCAAGGTTGAACGCATCACTGAGAAGCTAACTTGATGCCTTTAAGGTGGTGTTGTCATAGTGCATGCTCTCTAGAAGATCATAAACTATTCAAGAAGTGCCTCTCCATTGCCACCAGCAAGACGGGACAGGGCAGGCCTCTAGCCTCCTGGCTGGCAAACATTCAGATGACACAAAGATCCTTGGACTGGAAGAAGAAAACGCAACAAACAGGAAACGGTGGGGCCACACAATAAGGAAAGCTGGCACCGTTTAACAAGGGCGAAGTGAGGAGGAAGAAGAAGTGCATATTTTCAGACTGATAAGAACCTCTCCCTCTCACCAGAAATATTCTAGGATTTCAGGAACTACTTGAACTCACCTCACCATAAGAGCTCTCTTCTCCTCCTGCAGTTGACGGTAGTCTGCTTCCACTCGCTCCCTAAGCTTTTCCTCAGAGCTTAACATCTTTCGTTGCACACCGAGTTGTGTTTGCAGATTCTCTATTTGGCACTGAAGTGAACTAAGTTCCACGTCTAGACGGTTTCTGAAACAAATTCACCGACTCAATATCCGAATTTATTATGATGATAATAATAATAATTTCGTGTGTATTTCTAGCCCGGTGCAGCCCCTGTAAGGCAGACCCTCCCATGAGGGTGGGCAGCATCGGCCGTGTATAGGAAACTGCATGTTATTGTAGCACAGGATAGTGTTGTGTGTGGTGTGTGAGTTGCATGAATGCTGGGGACAGCACAAACACCCAGTCCTCGAGACAAGGGAATTAACCATTTAAAGTTCAATTCACCAGCCCAGCCGGGAATCGAACCCAAGGCCCTCTGAACCAAGGGCGACTACGCTGACCATTTAGGGAAGGAGCCAGACATTTATTATGATAATGGAAGAATATCTAAAAGTATTTGTATAATAATGTTGATTTTATGTTTCATAAACTACATTTATGGTGTTGCCATCGATTATTTCATGGCCAGTACTTGTGATAAGTACTGGGCTTATGCCGTGTCAAGAAAATAAGGTGAAATTCTTTACATTTCGCAGAGAACTTTGCTCTGCGTCTTAGACGGAGAGAAATAGGAGTGGTGAAATAATGAAGACACACGAGGGCGAAACGCAGGCAACCAGGAATGAGTTAGCTGGAAAATTTATAATGTCCAATAACGGACCATTATATTGGTATTATGAACATCCTAAGGGTCAAAACGAATAAAATAAATAAATAAATAAATAAATAAATAAATAAATAAATAAATAAATAAATAAATAAATAAATAAAGCCTATTTCATGTCTACATTTATGGTTTTTGGAGACGCTGAGGTGCCGGAATATTGTCCCTCGGGAGTTCTTTTACGTGCCAGTAAATCCCCCGACAAGGCTGGTGTATCTGAGCACCTCCAAATACCGCCAGACTGAGCCGGAATTGAACCTGCCAGCTTGAGCTCAGTAAGCCAACATCCTACCCAATGTCTGAGCTACGCAACTTGGCTAAACGTATTTGATAAGTTCAGGAAACATAGAGAAGTGATAACATACATAAAAGTGCTTGAAAATGGAAACTTGAAAGAAATAACAAATACGTGGACACACTGATTGTAAAGGAAAGAAGTAGCTTTCCAGATGTCCATCTACTTACCACTTCTTAGCATGGAGCATTTCGACTGGGAAAGGAGAAAGCTATATGGCAGTATTTGAGAGAGACATACAGGAAAATCATCAGGTGTTAAGGTGTAGGCCTGAGTGACTATGGGTAAACACTTCAAGATTCTCATAAAAAGTTACATCCTTGTGGTTCCGATTCTATGTAAGACTGGAGGTCTTGTGGTTATCATCACGATATCAACAGTCACATAATACTACAAGCTTGTTTCCACATTTAGCTCTTTACGTATGACTTCATTTCTCACTCTATCCCTCCTTGCCTTCTGTACCATACTCCATATCCCTTGTATATTACTTTAACTTTCATTGGTACATCTTTAATCCATATTAATCTCCATATCTGGTGATAGGAGGTGATCCCCAGATGTATACTTGTACTAATTTCCATATTCAGACTTATATTTTCTGTCAGTTCACTTCCAAAATAATGGAAGTGTTCTACTCTTTCCATTTCCTTGTCTCCAATTTTGAAAGCTCCTTTTCCTTTTTTACTTCCTCTATTCATCACCACTGACTTTGCCCTTCTTCATGATGATCCTCAATTCCCACTGTTCAATCTTTCTATTCAGCATATTCAGCTGATGTGCCTCCTCCTCATCTCCCCAGATCACATCATCTGCAAACATTACATTCACTCTTTCCCTCTACAGAGTGCGCACAAAGTCCGCATAACCTTACTCATTTACTTATTTCTATTGTCAGATACCCACTGTTATTAACTTCGATTGTTGACAGCAGTTGGTGCCAAGATATTGAAAGAATGGCTGATACAAGTGATCTATTAAAAAGGTGAGGGACGATTTCGATGCATGGTTTGTGAAAGCAACACTGACAAAGAAGACATTGTTAACGTGGGGAAAGGAAGCCTTTTTAACGGGCTGTGTTCGTGACGCGCCGAGAAATGGAAGACCATCCACCAAATTTGAACTTTGTGCTCACGTGGAAACAAACAATCTCCGGTCAAATCCCTATGGAAACATGCATCAGAATTGGGGAAACCAGAATCAACCATGAGGAAACACACTAAAGTAGATCTGAAAATGAGGTGTTGGCGACCACTGAGTATCAATGAATTATGAGATGATGATTTAGAGAGACTTGTTGATGCTTGTGGTCGGATGCTGCAACAATTATTACACGTTATAAATCTCATCTTTAGTCTGTATTGAAAATTTACAGTTCAACAACAATGAAGGTGTTTTAATTTAATCCACCTATTCAATACTTTTAATTTTCACTTATAGTGGTTACATAAATAGACTCGCACTTAAATGGGACATGTTTCGCCCTCAATTAAGGGCATCTTCAGCCTAAAAACAATCATCAAGAGTACAACTAATATTAAAAGTGGAAGCTAAAAGTTTAGCCAGTTATTAAAATTCGGGACATAAAAATGTGAAAAATGATACAATATATAAAGATGCTACTGAAAACACTGTCAATGATTAAACTATAATCTTGTCGGAGACTAAAACTTCTTCCATTAAAATTCCAATTAAAACAGTCCATTTAAAATGTTAGTGGAAAACCAAAGTGGTAATAATATAAAGCCAACAGGCGTGAACACAAGCATAAACATGATTTTCATAAAGACAATATGTCCAAGGCCGCTGATGAAATTCGTCAGCATGAAGTGAGACAGAAGCAATAAAAGTATTGAATAGGTGGATTAAATTAAAACACCTTTATAGTTGTTGAACTAGTGCAACAATTCCAAACAATGGCTCAGAAGGCAGAAGACATGTTTACTGACGCATGTGCGATTTATCACAGCTCCCATAGTTGCAATGTTTACTTTTGGGGAAAAGAAAACCCACATTTTATCAAGAAGTTGAGTGAAACCCACCTCACGTCATGATCTGGGCTGAGTGACACAAACACATCTGTTTGGTCCATATTTTTTTTAAATCGTTCCGTTAATCAGAACAGTTACCTCCAGATGATTAATGCCTGGCTCATCCTGCCGCTGCAAAGTGCAGGAATCTTAGACACTGTCTGGTTTCAACACGATGGGACACCGGTTCACTTCGCAGTGGCTGTTCGTCGTCTGAACGTAGTCATTGGGAATCGCTGGATCGGTCAATGATGCAGCTCCTCTTCCATGGCCAACAAGGAGCCCTGATTTATGACACCGATAACGCACTCTGCGGTTACACCAAGAAACAGGTGAGGAAGCAGCGGTATGTTGGAACTGATGATCTGAAAAATCCGGTGCACGAAGCTATCCAGACAGTGATCCCAAGGATGTTGCTTAACCCGATGAGTGCTTCGCCCACCTATAGACGGGCTGACGTGGCTGGTCCAGCGCTGGTACGCTCGTCTATAGATGGTGATAAACTTCATATTAGAGCCCGTATTGTCAAAGTATCAACTTGTGAAAATTTGGATTATATAATTCCAATTTTCACAAGTTTATAGATGGTGTGCGAATTTTTTTTTTTTTTTTTTTAAAGTTTCCCTGAAAAGCCTTACATCTGATATGTTTTTGACATTTTTGACAGGCTCTATTGGTGAAAAATATCTAATTCCCTCCATGGGAATTTAGAATTTTCCATTCACTTTCGAGTGCCAATTTGATTTCTGACATGTTCTGCCATCTGTTGGGCATTATGTAGAACTAATTGATTTTAGAGATTATATCTTCGGGAATTAACTTACAGAGCTTTTTGTAGACGTCTGTGGAGTTCATCTGTGATGTAAACAAACATGGCGGAACAACACACTAGTTGCTCTGGCAGCGATGTTATTTCGGATCACAGAATCTTTTAGTTAATAACCACAGCGGAAAGTGATGATGGAGATGATGATTTTAACGAATTGTTAATGATTTTGAAAGTGGGAGGATAGAGAGAGTGCCAAAAATATTGTGTGTGTGAGAGAGACGGAGGCTCCTTCTAAACGAAAGAAGAAAAACACAGTGAGTACAAAAGCTATTTTATCACTATTTTCATGGCAGAGGGAATACTTTTCTTCACCAGAGTTTCAAGTAACTGTGACAAGCTCTGAGGGCCAAGTAGTGTTTGATGACAACTCAAAAAAAAAAAAAAAAAAAAAAAAAAAAAAAAAAAAAAAAAAAAAATTCTTTAAAAACTTTTGTGCCAGTGGAATTGGTGCAGATAGTGGAACAAATCGGCATCACAAACAACCAGTAGAAAACATTTAATTGTCACCACATTCCAGGTTTAGAAAGTATTTTAAAATATATACTTCTAAGAAGTCACATGAATTATTTGCCTACAGATTTTATGAAATAATATGTTTTGGGCTCTTTACTTTGTATAAAGATGATGCATGCATGGGCACATAAGTGTAATTTTGTTTTCTCTCAAAATAATATTGAACATAAGTGTGGGATTTTCCATTTTCATTTAGATTTATAAAGAGCCAACATTTATAAACATTTTAAGCTAATCACCCCACCGATAATGGTAACTCAGCACTTAAAAGGTTAATAAGAACATCAGACAATGACGGCGTATTCAGCTGTGCAGAGACCATGGAGGGACACATACAGATGTTTCAGGTTCCTAAAATAAATAAAGAAAGAAAGAAAGAAAGAAAGAAAGAAAGAAAGAAAGAAATAAATAAATAAATAAATAAATAAATAAATAAATAAATACATAAATACATAAATACATAAATACATAAATAAATAAATAAATAAATAAATAAATAAATAAATAAATAAATAAATAAATAAAGAGTGTATGTACTTTATCATGTCAGTTGAATTTGATGGAAGAATTGGATGTGTCGCAGAGCAGCATGAAAGCCTGGAGACTACTGAAACATTTGAACAATGACCCCATCAAGGCATCCGCCCATTATAATGTATCTCCAAATGAAATCGCCCATCGGCTTTTGTTAAATGGCAAAGTTAAACACAGAGCTAGACCACCAAAATTTCTAAGGAACATTGAAGATGAAACCTGTGAAATACCCAAACCTTTTGTTTTTGGAGAGCTGAAAAACGCCATCAAGATGTGCAAGAACAGAAAAGACGACATTATAGAGCAAATTAAACATTTTGGAAATGCTACCAAAAAAAACCCTTGAAAGGATGCTTCTTAACCATTTTGCACCAGCTGTGGAGCCTTTGTTAATCCCAGAGCAAGCTGGTTTTAGACCAGGCATGAACTGCACTGCACAAATAGTAAACCTGACACAGTATATAGAAGTTGGTTTTCATTCCCAAAAAAACACACTGAAGATGAAACCTGTGAAGTATCCAAACCTTTTGTTTTTGGAGAGCTGGAAAACGCTATCAAGATGTTCAAGAACAGAGCAGACCCTTCCTGTGCGTATGACACCGTACAACATCAAATCATGTTACAAAAACTGTACAGCCTTACAAAGGACTTCAAGCTTACAAGAATTGTTGCTGCCCTTTTACAGAACGATGAATCTTTGTTGACTTTCAGGGTCAGCAAAGTCGATGGAGAACGCAAAAGAATGGTCTTTCTTAAGGAAGTGTGCTAGCTCCCTTACTTTTCAATATATACACTAACAACCAACAACATCCGCCTCATACTAAAAGCTTCCTATACGCTGACCATCTGGCCCTGGCTACTCAGAGTGAATGCTTTGAAAAAGTAGAAAACAATCTCACTTCAGCATTGGATATTTTGTCTCACTACTATAAGACAAATAATCTCAAACCAAACCCATCAAAAACTGAACTATGTGCTTTCCATCTGAAGAACAAACAAGCCTCAGAGAAGCTGCAGGTGAAGTGGAAAGATAACGTTCTAGAACATAATTGCACACTGAAATACTTGGGTGTTACTTTGGATCGTTCTCTAACTTAGAGGGAGCACTGTTCAAACAACAAGGTAAAGGTCTCCTGTCGGAGCTCCCTGCTTCATAAAGTGACAGGTTCAAAATTGGGTGCCCATCCTCATGCGGTAAGGACAACAGCCTTAGCACTGTTACTCAGCAGGGGAGTATGCTAGTCCCGTTTGGTATAAATCTACACATACCAAAAAGGTCAATGTCGCCTTGACAAAACAGGTCTGAAACCAACACCAACTCCCTTGAAGGAATAGCCCCTCCTGAGATCAGATGCTATGTAGCTGCAAGTGCGGAGAGGTTAAGGGCTTTTAACAGCTCAGCCCACCTCCTACATGGACACAAATTACCACCAACTCGATTGAAGTCCAGGAACAGTTTTATGCACTCCTCATCCTCCTCTAGTGCAGATGCAAAGAAGACCAGACTTCTACTCTGGAATCAGATTTTCATCCAGAATGCTTAAAATTGGAGGAAAAGCTTCCCCCTGATCGTGAAGAAATCTGGACTACATGGAAGGCAGTGAACAGACTAAGAGCAGGCGTTGGAACATACAAGGACAATATGAAGAAAGGGGGCCTACTGAAGAGGTATCAGACCCTATGTGAATGCGGCGTGGTACAAACGACAAGGCACCTTATTAATTGTCCTCTATGCCCTGTCAAATGCACAGAACTTTATATAGCACCGGCCAGTATCAGTGCTGTCAATGTGGCCAAATTCTGGGCTGATATTTTGTAAATAACTGTATAATTTTATGTAAATATTGTAATTTCATGTATTTTATTTAATATTGTAATATGCATCTGTAATCCATATTGTGATAAATAAATAAATAAATAAATAAATAAATAAATAAATAAATAAATAAATAAATAAATAAATAAATAAATAAATAAATAAATAAATAAATAATGTCAGTCTGAGTTTAATTAAATATAAGAGTATACAGACTTTGTGTGCATCCTATAAAATCTTCCCTTGCTGCCTTTACCATGCCATCGATCACCATTATGAACAGTAAAGGTGACAACACATTCCCTTGTTTCAGCCCATTGTCAATTCTAAACTATTCTGTTCTATTCAAAGATATAAACTTAATTCTGGTTCTGTATTGAACTGAGATCACAAGTTAAGATTCCAGTAAAGTTCCACCTTTTCAATACAAATTCAAGTTGTACAAGATGTTATCTACAACATTTACAGTATTTATTTATGGGACCGGTTTCGACATATACAAACGTCATCATCAGCCTAAATCACTAAAAGAGCAAGTACATAATAAATTTTATACATATGAAGATACACAACATCATACTTCATTTTCACTAATACAGGTTCTTTCAAAAAGAATATACGTATTTCAAATGCATATATTTATTAAACTGTAAGACATACGAATATGAAACTTTACACACATATTTACGAACCTCTCAAGTTCAGATTACAGATGTTCAATATGTTCTCCATCAGCGACATGAACAATATCACATGGATACTCAAATTCCTCCCATACTCGGGCAAGCATGTCCCTTGTCACTGATGTTATGGCAGTACGGATCCGGTTCTTCAACTCTTCCAGGTTCTGTGGGAGTGGTGGTACCTAAACATTGTCTTTAACAAAACCCCACAGGAAGAAGTAACAGGGTGTCAAATCCGGTGACCGTGGAGCCCAGCTGAGACATGCTAAGTCGTCAGCTCCTTGACGACCAATCCAACGGTTTGGTAAAGTTTCATTCAGATATTCACACACTTGGCGACTCCAGTGAGGGGTCACCTGACCACTAACATGGAAGGTCGCTTCATCACTGAACACGATGCGTTGTGTGAAAGTGTTATCATTGTCAATAGCATCAAGAAACTCGTTACAAAATGTCTTGTTGAAAAACTGTCGATACCATCTGCGAATGTTCCACCCATTCGGAGGATCAATTTGGTACCTCAACCTGAAATGTCTTTGTACTGTAATCATGGAATCGCACTTCGCAAACTCGAGAACACAAAATGATTTCTCCTGGAGAGTAGCCATTTTAAACATATGACGGTTACCAAGCATAACAGAAGACAACTGACATCTAGCGGCTATTAATATAAACTAGACTATGTATTCATTTCTCCAATAGCTGAGCCGAGGCACAGCGATCGATAGTTTGGACAAAATAATACTTTGTAATATGTATATTTTTTTTGAAACACCCTGTAGAATTAACAGTTTCATTAAAATGATGAATTTGGCGTGTTTTAAAAACATAATAGTCCTATAATAATAATATAAAAGAATTTATTGGACTCCAACCTATTCAATACATTACTGGATGTTAACATTTTTAGTTAAACATCGTTAAAAATGGAGACATGTTTCGCCCTCCATGTGGGGCATCATCAGTCATATCAAAGCACCTCAAAATTAAACCAGACGTCTGGTTGGAAATTATGAGCAATATTTGTAAGAAAGAATACATTAAAAACACGTACAAAGTCCTATCCAAAACAAAATAACAACAGACTAGTTACACATAGTAAAATACGCTAGTGGTTTCTTAATATTAAAATGAGGTTATCATATGCACAGTATAAAAATGGAAGTAATCAAAGTCCGTATGATATTGAGTTCGATGGTAGTTCTGCGTAGTATATACAAATGTTGGCAAAATAAAACACAATTTATAATTACTGTACACTTATTTCTAATTGTTAAAAATGATGAGGTAAAACATTCCAATTTGACTATTTGTAATTTGGCTCCAACCAAAATAATTCGCCCTAGGATTCATGAGGTAGTCAAACTCCGTTGGTCACTCTCTATTTGAATGGAGTGCACAGTGCAAGTGAACAGCTTTTGTTGATTATAAAACGAGGCTGTGCTAAGACAGAGTTAAAACAACACCAGCTTCAAATGAAGATAGTTAAAAACATCATTAGGTTCTTCCTAGTTGACTAAAAATTTGCGTATATTTTGTTGTTGAAGTGTGGGAAGGTCAGTTGTTGGTTGAATGGGCAACGGTCGAAAAATGTTGTGCAGTGCAATCGGTGTTTGAGCTGTCCTACATGTGAGGGAAATCTTGAAAGCTGTTGAGCTGTTGCCTAATTGTTAGGAGGTTTGTGGAGCGACCATGTCAGCTGCGAGCAGCAGGGAAGTGAAACGTCACGGCTGAGTAACATGACCAAGGTTGTGTTAAGTCAGATGGAATGTTCCATTTTTTCTATCGTTAATTTCTTTCAGATGGATTAATGATATGAAAAAACGAACATCATCACCGCGTAGCCTAATTTTTATAGTCATAATCCCTAAGTTTCATGGAGATCCGTTAAAATGTACGAAAGGTATTGGCAATTACAGTTCCCAGGGAATACTGAATAAATAGGCAAGCATTCCGCTTGTCAAATCAGTCTACCTTGTGCCACAGTCGAGGCCGGTCGGTTGGCTGTTGGTCATGCTGTTGCCGTGATGTTAGTTGCCAGTTTGACTCTCCCATGGAAGTCCAAGTTCGTGTTCTACTGAACTCTGATTCTACAGGCGCGTCTAGAAGACTTAGAAATATTACAGTATCATTTACGTGTGGTAATAAAAGTAGTGTATGAGTTGAGACGTGAACAGTTAAGGTGTTTAACTATTTACAGGAACAGTGTGATTCGAACTAATACGATACTACGTTACCAAGTGCTCAGACGTAATTATATTTAAATTACAAGAGATGATAGAATTTGAATGACAGTGTTTAAACTTCACAAAGTGATTTAACATTGAGTGAGACAACTTTGTTGTTCATGAAACTTCAAACTCTGCATAATCTTGCATTTAACTCTAACAAGTGATAAACCTGTGCTAATAGTGAGACGTAATTCAGTATTTCAAACTGTGCAGGTGATTGAATTCCTTGACAGTGTTACTCTGCCAAAATGTTAGAACATTTCGACAAACTATGCGTTTATGTTACAAGCTGCTGACACAAGTAGTTGAATTTAACAGTGTTATTGAACTTAGGATTTATTTTCCAAGTGACCACATTCACGATAGAACATAGCCTTAGAACTGTGTTTAAATAAGCTGGTACAGTTAACATTTCTTGTGTCGAACCCAGGACGGTTCTTGGAAAGACAGTGTTTTCTTTATTTAATCGTGAACGGGACTAGATTCATCCCGGACCAAATTCCTTGGTTTCGTTTATTTTCGAACTTGAACTGTGTAAAGTTTTGAAGCGAAATATTTATTTTTACGTCACTATTCAGCCGAAATTCTCATATTTAATTTTGATGAAGTGACTTATTATCTTCTGTGGCTGATACATAACGGATGTGATTTTGAGTTCAATTCAAGCCATCGGCAATGACTGTGTTTTGTGAATCCCACCGTGAAGTCAGGTGAGGGCAAACTACTACTATCTACTTTGTGCATACCAGTTACTTTGGATCTATTTCATGCCCAGTGCCACGACTACAGTTGCTCCTAGACCATCCAGACCTCCGAGATATTCGAGATCTTCCACATCGACTCGGAAGATGGTGGCATCCTAAGCAGACATTGTGACCCGCAATGCACCAAGGCCAATTCCACCCCAAGGAGAAGTACTCATTATAACTGCTGCACTGAGGTGATGTTGGAATCTAACTTTTCATGAATAAACTTTTTTTTAACCCCTCAGCGCCGACCTCTATACGTGGTATAGACCCCCTTTTCTTCCGTAGCCGCCGACCTCTATACGTGGTATAGACCCATACATGGTTTCGCATTTACGGCTATAGCGCCAAGAGTTTTGGTGTTATGGATATGCAAATTGTTTTGTTTCCAAGAAGACATTTTCGTGTTTATCAGTGTTCTAAATAAGAATTAAAAATCATTAAAGTGTAGTTGCTTTTGCAAGGATAAGTATTTGTCAATTATGTCTGAGCACCAATCCCTGCTTTTTTAATAGTCCGTTTGCTTCATTCTTTCCCACAGAATAAAATAAAGAAATGATGATCTGAGAAGTTTGTCTTTTCGTGTGATGTTCTTTGCTCTAATTTTGTATTAAGAGTGCGGTTTATTTATTATATTTGTCTTTATTTCTCAGCTTGTAGTCTTTTCGTAACTCTCCACGAGTGCTCTGTGTAGGTATCAGATAGTGCTGCTTTCTGTCATACGACATGAGAAGCAGTTGTGCATGGTATATATCTCGTTTGAAAGACGATGTATCGACCTTTTAATCTGAAATATGTATCGAGTTGGTTTGATTCGTCATAAATGTTATTCCCCTCATTCAGTTTCGTCCTGCCGCTTTTGGTCCCGCTGCAGCTTCATCAGCTTGTGTGACGCACCACGCTCAATGGCTAGCTCCTGCTGAGAGTAACGTGCTTGAAATATTGTATAATTCAAATGAAAGTTTAGTCGGAAGTAGTAGTGGCAGTATTAGCAGTAGTGATAATGAAATAGATGATGTAGCTGTGACCGATGCAGTGGTAAATGATGAGAGTGACGATGAGGAGGAACCAGTACTTGGAAATTTCGTGTAGGAGACTATAGATACGCATACAGGTCAAAGGGAAGTTTTCAAGAGTGAATTATGATTCCTAGATTCTCCAATAATATTTAGACAAGTCACAGGGACATACATTGAGCAGTTATCTTATCAGTTTCAGCTGATGGAAGGTTTGTTTACGTAGTACAAAATACGCTTCTCGGGCGGGAAACGAAATATTCAAGGCCGGTGCTCATCAGATAATACAGTTCCAAGGCTGCAGGAAATACGTTTTATCAGGAAATTAGCACCCAAGAGTGAGAAATCCAAACCTCAGAGACGTTGTATCGCATGTTCAAAACACGGTGAAAAGAAGACATCGGTGTACTGCTGCCAGGAGTGTGCCTTGGGTCTCTGTCTCGAAGAGTGCTTCGAACTCTATCACACGGAACTAAATTACTAAGGAAATGGGAAACAATTATGTAATTATCTTCATGTACATAGTTCTACCATAAGGATTCCAAATTTCGTGAATATCGGGCTACTCTTATACTAGTAGTAACGCTTTAAGTGAATCAATGTATTTCAGTCGCGCGTAGTTGAAATCTCATCCGGCCGTGGGGTAGGAAGCTCTTTAAAGTTCCCTCTCCTCTGTAACCATTCAGATAGTGACCGGTCACCACCTGGGCCGGGTCTTATGTTCGAGCTAGCCATCAAAACAAACTTTTACGGTTACACTATATTTATGGCCTATTCTATTAAAAGTTCCAAGTTCAAACCGAAAATAATTTCACATCGAGATCTACGACAAATTGATAAGAATAAACTTTTACAAGACGCAGTTGCAGTGCCATGGCATGACATATTTAAACTTAAAGACATAAATGACAAGGTGGCATGTTTCAATCAACATGACTGAGCTGTATGATAGACATGCCACTGAAAAGACGTCTCGAATTTCGCGGAAGCCAACTTCCTGGCTCTCAGATGAGATTAGAGCACTTATGGCTGAACGCGACACTGCTTACAGACAAGTTAGAAAACATTGCACTCCTGACAATCTACTTAACTACAAGAGACTGAGAAACGTTACGACCCAACAGATTAGAAACGCGAAATTATGACACGCTCACAGTTTAATTCAACCAAATGTTTCAATAGCTGTGTTGTGGATATCTATAAAGAGCTTTGGCATTACCAAAGGACGAGACGACAAAATAAATATACCCTTAGAAAAACTGAACGAATATTTTTCATCTAACTGCACACTAAATGTAGCCCTGAAACAGGAAGCTCTTGACGGGAATTATGCGAAGACGCGAACAGATACAGAAAACTTCTACTTCCGTCCAGCAACCCACTCGTAAGTCAGGTTTGCTATAAATCGGATAACATCAACGGCGAAAGGAAACTATAGCATAGGAATAGAGATGATAAAAATTATTCTGGACATGATATTACCTGTACTAGTTAACATAATTAACTCTTCCCTTGTAGACAGCACATTTTCCGAAACATGGAAAGCGGGCATTATACGTCCTCTAAAAAAAGTAGCCTCCCCTTTTGAACCATCTTGACTATAGAGCCATCTGCCTACTTTCTGCTTTATCCAAAGCGCTAGAGTTCATCGCTCATAGACAAATAACAGACTACATGACGACTTACAACTTACTTGACCCACTACAATCTGGTTTTCGTCAAGCACACAGTACTACAACGGCACTCGACCCGACTAGAAATCCGTTGCACTGTTCATACCCTGTGTCACCTCCATAAAATCCTTCATTCTTCACAGCCATTTTACCTTACTTCATATTTCAAATACCTATCTTCTTATCACAGTCTTAACACCAGATCTACTAATGATTCCATCCTTGCTTTACCCATCCATAGATCTGCCATCTACGATAAATCATTCATGGTAATTGCCTGCCGGGAGTGGAACCTCCTTTCCGAAAGAATCAGAGGGTTAAGCGCTATTTGCACTTTCAAGGAAATTCTGTGGAGACATTTTATGCACCAGTAAGGTTCACATGTAAACTTGATGCTGCTACTTACAACTGTTCTGTTGTCATGGATGTTCTGGTAGATTAGTCTAAAATGCTTACTCGATCTGTTTTTTCAATGTTATTAAATTTTATGTACTACCTCTTTTTACATGTAGGATATTAGTTTTAAGAGTTTATCCTTTTATTATATTTTATTTCATCTTCATTTAACTTTATCACTCATCATTCTCAGATTACTATTAATTTAATTAGTATTAAATCTATTATTCTAAAGTGATACAATGTAATATATGTATATTGCAGTGACTGGTTAGATGGAAGAGAAGGCCTGAAGGTCTTAATCTTGCCAGGTAAAATAAAACATTACTTATGTGCCCTTGTATGTAAAGCACAATAGGTTTAACACGTCTTTGCTCTGTTCACATTATTTTAATTCAACATTCAATTCACACGATCAACGAGTTACAAAATACACCACAAGATATGATTGTACAGCATAGGACTATTATGTGTTTTAAACACGCCAAATTCATAATTTTAATGAAACTGTTATTTCTATTAGTGAAAATGAAGTATGATTTTATGTATCTTTATATGTATAAAATTTATTATGCACTTGCTCTTTTAGTGATTTAGGCTGATGATGACATTCGTATATGTCGAAACCAGTTAAATAAATAGATAAATAAATAAATAAATAAATAAATAAATAAATAAATAAATAAATAAATAAATAAATAAATAAATAAATAAATAAATAAATAAATAATTAAATAAATAAATAAATAAATAAATAAAAAATAAATAGTTGTAGATAACATCTTGTATAACTTACATTTGTATTGAAAAGGTGGAACTTTGCTGGAATCTTAACTTGTATTCTGTTCTGCCCACTACTGTCTTCACACAGCTATAACAGTTGTCATATTTCCTTTCATCATTGTTATTAGTTCGTTGTCAATGCTCCTGTGTGTCACGCTTTCTCAAACTTTTGATCTGGGGATGCAGTCATAGGCCTTTTCTAAGTCTATAAACATCATTACTATATCCTTCCCATATTCCCAGCTCTTTTTCATGATCTTAGAATGAAAATTGATTCCACTGTTCACCTTCCACTTTTGAATCCAAATTGTTTCTCTTATAACTGACTTTCCACCTTTGCTTAATTCTCCTTTCCTTATCCTGGCAACATGGGAAGTGATGGTGATTCCTCGATTGTTACCGCATACCTTCTCATCTCCTTTCTTGAATATTAGTATTATGACCCCTTTTCCCAATTTTTCAGGCAGTTTTTCCTTTCATCATACACACTTGAGTACTCTATTAGTTCATGAGAGTCCCGCTGGTCCAGTAGCCTTGATCATTTCTATGGCTACTTCATCTGTTCCCAAAGCTTTTTCCATCTTCATCTTATTAACTGCCCTTCCACCTCTGGCATTGTAATGTCTGATTCCTTCTCTGCTACTCCTTTTATTCCTGCTGCCTGGATACCTTCTCCACAAATCTGGTTTCTCATGTTCAGCAGTTCAGTGAAATATTGCCATCTGTTCATTACCTCTTCTGGTTTTGTCAGTATTACTCCTTCTTTATTCTTCACAAAAACCTGAGTTCACCATTTCATTCCTACAGTTCCTTACAATTCCAAATAATATTTTTTTCCCACAGTTCAGATCATGCTTTACTTCCTGGGTGAATGTTCCCCAACTTTTCTTCGGTTATTACTTTTTTTTTTTTTTTTTTGCAAACTCTTTTCGCTTCTATGTATCTCGCTCTACTCTCTCCAGTCTTTCGTGTTTTCCATTCCTTCCAAATTTTCTTCTTTTCCTTTACTTTACCTTTCACTCTGTCATTCCATCATGCTGTCTCTCGCTCTCTTACGTTTCTGATGTTCTGCCATGTTTTCTCTGCACACCTTACGAATTATTCCATTCCCGTTCAACAATGACTAATATCTGTCTTTGGTATCCGTTTTTGTAATTCTTTCCTAAACTCTTCCTGAATGTCCTTTTCCTTCAATCTCCAGACCCTAATCTCTCTTCCCCTTTTTTTCTTGTAGTTTTGTGAACTGAACTACTTTCAACTTTGCTGTAACTGCTCTATGTTCACCCCTAATTGCTTTCTCAGGATCCATAAGATCTCTCTGATGCCCTTTCTCCACTAATATGTAATCAATCATCCGAGGCTTGTTCTTAGATTGAAAGCAAGGAAGAAAGGCTGAGTGTTGCAAGGCTGAAGTGGCTTAGACACATTAAGCGGATACAGGTGACTCGAACACTAAGGAAGTATTTTGAAAAGATTGTTCAACAACGAAAACCAATTGGACGCTCTAGAAAAAATGTGGTTAGATCAGATAAGAGAAGACCTAGAGAAGAGAGGAGAAACATGGGATGCCCGAGAGAAAAGAAGCATACTGGGACCATAATAAATGGAGGCACATTGTATTTAACTACCCTACGCGGCTCGCCGGAAGGAATTCATGATAATGATGATATAATCAATCAACTTTTTTTAAATTCTGTTTTCCCATCAATACCTGGTAATCTTTTGGCTATGTTTCTCTCTGAACCATGTATTTGCTATTATTAGTTGGTTTCTCTGGCGGAAGTCCATTAACATCTCCCCTTCTTGATTCTTGTTACTAAATCCATATGGTCCCACAATCTCTTCTCTTCACACTTGTGCATTCAGATCTCTCATTATAATTATTCCTTTGTCTCCAATGTATTTATCCATTTCTTCAAGGAATTGGTATGTATTCTCTTCTTTATCTCCAGTTTATGGAGCATATATTTGGAACAGACCTTGTGATCCTCTCCCGAACTGTATCCTTGCTATGATAATTCTGTCACTGATCTTCTTCACCTCCTCCACATATTCCAGGATATCATTTCTACTGCATCCTGTCTTCCACTGTAGAACAGCCTGTACTCTTCCTCCAGTTTCCTTTCCCCTCTTTGTCTCTAAGAATGGCCATGCCCTCCTCTTTCTTGAACTCTATCAGCTCTTCGATCCTGTCCTGATTTGGATATATTGTGATACTGGTCACCCAATTCTCACAGACCCCTCCCCCCAGTACTCGAGGAACTGCACGTCACCTGCAGGGGACGCCCTAGCATTTTGTGAGATCTTACCATACCTGCATTTATTTTAGGCTTTCATTATGAAGGGCTCGCCACTATTTACTAAAATTATCGAGATCGATCTAGCAGTACAATATTAGGAACCTGCCCCAAAATTTTGAAGCCATATATCATATTTGACTCTATAACTGCGAATTAATCACACTGCTATTCGGTGAGCTGCCTTGAACTTCTTCTTCTTCTTCTTCTTCTTCTTCTTCTTCTTCTTCTTCTTCTTCTTCTTCTTCTTCTTCTTCTTCTTCATCATCATCATCATCATCCCACTCCACCCGTCCAGGTGTGGTTTTGAACTTTATCTAACAGTATCAAATTGATGATTTAGAACTAAGGAATACAGCAGCTGTAAATAAATTAACACATTTACTAGAAATGTAATTCACTGTATAACCCTCTACACACAACAAATGTTTTTGCTGGTGAATAACTGTATAAAGTTTCTGACTATTCCAGAAAGAAGGTGACTGACTTACCTGAGATCATCAATTTGCGCCTTGCGCCTGGCTTTATACTGGATGTGTCGCATGGCCAAGGCATTATACTTCTCCGTCACAGAAGTCAGCTGGCCTTTCATGTTGTCACATTCACACTACGAAAAGAAATACAGAAATAAATTATTGTTCACATGGGTTGCATTCACAGGCATCTTGGAAGGGAGGGTACGATCAGTGGTTGAGAGGAAGTTGGATGAAAACCAGTGTGGTTTCAGACCACAGAGGGGATGTCAGGATCAGATTTTTTTTCCTCTTTCTTTTTTGCTAGTGGCTTTACATCGCACCGACACAGATGGGATCAGATTTTCTGTATACGCCAGGTAATTGAAAAATGCTACGAAAGGAATAGACAGATGTGTTTATGTTTTGTAGATCTAGAGAAAGCATATGACAGGGTACAGAGGGAAAAATATTCACCATGCTAGGGGAATATGGAATTAAGGGTAGATTATTAAAAACAATTAAAGGCATTTATGTTGACAATTGGCCTGCAGTGAGAATTGATGGTTGAGTTCTTGGTTCAGGGTACTTACAGGGGTTAGACAAAGCTGTAATCTTTCACCTTCACTGTTTGTAGTTTACATGGATCATTTTCTGAAAGGAATAAAGTGGCAGGGAGGGATTCAGTTAGGTGGAAATGTAGTAAGCAGTCTGGCCTAAGCTGACAACTGGGTCTTAATGACAGATTGTTACAAAAGCATGCAGTCTAATATCTTGGAGCTTGAAAATAGGTGCAATAAGTATGGTATGAAAATTAGCTTTTCGAAGACTACATTGATGTCAGTAGGTAAGAAATTCAACAGAAATGAATGTCAGATTGGTAATACAAAGTTGAAACAGGCAGATAATTTTAAGTATTTAGGTTGTGTGTTCTTCCAGGATGGTAATATAGTAAGTGAGATTGAATCAAGGTGTAGTAAAGCTAATGCAGTGAGCTCACAGTTGCAACCAACAGTATTCTGTAAGGAGGAAGTCAGCTCCCGGACAAAGCTATCTTTACATAAGTCTGTTCTTAGACCAACTTTGCATTACAGGAAGGAAAACTGGGTGGTCTCAGGATATCTTATTCACAAGTTAGAAGTAACAGAAATGAAAGTAGCGAGAATGATTGCTGGTACAAATAGGTGGGAACAATGGCAGGAGGGGAAATGGAATGAGGAGATAAAGGCTAAGTTAGGAATTAACTTGATGGATGAAGCTGTATGCATAAACCGGCTTTGGTGGTGGGGTCATATGAGGCGAATGGCGGAACATAGGTTACCTAGGACAATAATGGACTCTATTATGGAGGGTAAGAGAAGTTGAGAGAGGCCATAATATCATTTCGTGTAACTATTTCTAGCCAGCTGCAGCCCTCGTTAGGCAGACCCTCCGATGAGAGTGGGCGACAGCTGCCTTGTGTAGGTAACTGCGTATTATTGTGACGGAGGATAGTGTTGTGTGGTGAGTGAGTTGCAGAGATGTTGGGGACAGCCAAGGGTATTAACCACTTAAGGTTAATATCTCTGAACCAGCTGGGAATCGAACCCGGAACCCTGTGACCAAATGCCAGCATGCTAACCATTTAGCCATGGAGACAGATGAGGGAGGCCATGACGATGATGGTTATGCTCAGTTTCTAACGATTTAAATAATAATAATAATAATAATAATAATAATAATAACAATAATAATAATAATAATAATAATAATAACAATAATAATAATAATAATAATAATAATGTTGATGTTATTTGCTTTATGCCCCACTAACTATTTTAACGGTTTTCGGAGACGCTGAGGTGCCGGAATTTAGTCCCACAGGAGTTCTTTTACATGCCAGTGAATCTACCGACACAAGGCTGACGTATTTGAGCACCTTCAAATACCACTGGACTGAGCCAGGATCGAACCTGCCAAGTTGGGGTCAGAAGGCCAGCGCTTCAGCCGTATGAGCCACTCAGCCTGGCCTAACGATTTAAAGATAAGAGGTATAAAACAAAATGAGGCCACAGCACTAGTTGCAAATAGAGGATTGTGGCGACATTTAGTAAATTCACAGAGGCTTGCAGAGTGAACATTGAAAGGCATAACGGTCTATAATGACGATGTATGTATGCTCGGGTTGTTGATTTTATGGGCATGTAACAATGTGGAAACTGATCATGTGTGTTTGAATTTTTTCTCAAATTCCATTCCAATGTCTCACCATGTCCTACTGAGCTGGGACTGGGAAATCATCTCTAAAGTTAACATTTACTCCACCAGTCATTACTACTAATTATGCAGCATACATGTTTCATCGTGTCTAAATCTCCATATAATTTATAGGATTTTGAAGGACTGTTACATATTTTCATGTCCTTCCCATATGCTGGTCTAAAATGGCAAATGTCGAAGACATTTTAAGTTGAATCAAGACTTCAGTTTTTCCAACAAAACTTATTGCAATTTTACTAGTTACATTACATTTCCATGTTGATGTCGAATGACTGTTGGACATATAACCAATTGTTTGATTTCCTGTAACAAGTTTATGGATTATTTGAGTCTTCAATCTTAAATTTTTGATGGTAACCACAAAAAGTAATCCTGCATAACAGTTGGAGACTTTGTGGCACTGAAATACCATCCATTATTGATTTTTACAGTCTCACACTGTTTGGCATTTAATATTTATAAGTAGACATCAGATTTATATGCTGTATAAATCACCAATATAAGCACGCAACATTGCTGCAAAACGTGGTGAAATTTGCATTTAAGTATGCACTTATTTTCATGCTATTAAACGCTTGTATGAAATTAAAACGTAACATTCCTGTACTAGACTCACGCCAATATACAAAATCATTATCATGAATAAACAAGTGAATGAAAAACAAACAAATCACACTACTTACAGCTGCTGCTGTTCCATTAGTACAAACAATCGGTACGTAGTTTGTGAGATGTATCAATCTATCAGTTTTCACTGTTAAAACAATATGCATACTTCTCCTAGATAAGTCACAGTGTTGTTATTTAATACACATGATAAATCAATTAGTAAGGTTGAAGATTTAATACAATATGTAAAAGGTGATGAGAATATAATTGTGATGGGAGACTGGAATGCAGTGGTAGGCAAAGGAGGAGAAGGTAATATAGTAGGAGAAGTAGAAGAAGTCGGCTGGTTGAATTCTGCACCGATCACAACTTAGTCCTACCTAACACTTGGTTCACACATCACAAACGTTGGCTGTATACATGGACAAGACCTGGAGACACTGGAAGGTATCACATAGACTTCATTATGAATAGGCCGAGATTTAGAAACCAGGTGTTGGATTGCAAGACTTTCCCAGGAGCAGACATGCACTCTGACCACAACCTGTTGGTCACGAAATGCCATCTGAAGTTGAAGAAATTGAAGAAAGGAAGGAATACAAGGAGGTGGATCTGGAAAGGAAAGAAAAGAAAAGAGAGTGAGGGATTGTTTTCAGGAACTTTTTTTTTTTTTTTTTTTTGTAAGTGGCTTTACATCGCACCAACACAGATAGGTCTTATGGCGACTATGGGGTAGGAAAGGCCTAGGAGTTGGAAGGAAGCATCCGTAGCCTTAATTAAGGTACAGGCCCAGCATTTGCCTGGTGTGAAAATGGGAAACCATGGAAAACTATCTTCAGGGCTGCCGACAGTGGGATTCGAACCCACTATCTCCCGGATGCAAGTTCACAGCCATGCGCTCCTAATCGCACGGCCAACTCACCCGGTGTTTTCAAAGAACATGTAACACAGGGACTAAATGAAAAGGCTGAAGGAAACACAGTTCTAGCTGGCTGTTTGGTCTGGCACCTAAAGCCAATAAATAAATACTAATAATAAAGGAAACACAGTAGAGGAAGAATGGACAGCCATGAAGAATGAGATCAGTATAGCTGAAAAAAGAAAAGTAAAGAAGAAAGGAAAGATCAACTAAGAAACAATGGATAACTCAAAAGAGATATTAGACCTGATTGATGAACGATGAAAGTACAAGAACGCAAAAAATGAGGAGGGCAGAAAAGAATACAGGCGAATAAAGAATGAAGCAGATAGAAAGTGCAGGACAGCTAAGGAAGAAGGGCTGAAAGAGAAGTGCAAGGATGTTGAATATTGTATGGCCCTAGGAAAGGTATACAGGAAAATCAAGGAAACCTTTTGAGAAAGAAAAAGTAGGTGTATGAATATTAAAAGCTCAGATGGAAAACCACTCCTAGGTAAAGAAGACAAGTCAGAAAGATGGCAGGAACATATCCAACAGTTGTATCAAGGTAAAGAAGTAGATGATATAGTGTTCTGGAACAAGAAAAGTCTGCTGATGCTGATGAAATGGGAGACCCACTTTTGAGGTCAAAATTCAGCAGAGTTTAGAGAGGCCTAAGTAGGAACAAGGCACCGGGAATTGATGACATACCTTCAGAATTACCGACTGCCTTAGGAGAAACCAGCATGGAGAGGTTATTCCGTTTAGTGCTTAAGATGTATGATACAGGAGAAGTGCCATACGATTTTTGGCAGAATGTTGTTATACCTATTCCTAAGAAAGCCAGTGCTGACAAGTGTGGAAACTACCGCACCGTTAGTTTATTATCTCATGCCTGCAAAATTTTAACACGTGTTATTTACAGGAATGGAAAAACAAGTTGAAACTGAGTTGGATGAAGATTAATTTGGCTTCAGAAGAAATGTAGGAACACGTGAAGCAATCCTGACTTTATGTCTGATCTTAGGACCGAATTAAGAAAGATAAGCCCGGGTACATGGCGTTCGTAGATCTAAAACAGGCATTTGATAATGTTGATTGGACCTAGCTGTTTGCGATTCTGCTGAAGATCAGGATCAGATACCAAGAACGAAGAATTATCTACAATCTATACTAAAATCAGTCTGCAGTGATAAGAATCGAGAGCTCTGAAAAACAGGCAGCGATCCAGAAAGGAGTGAGGCAAGGCTGCAGTTTGTCCCCTCTCCTTGTCAATGTTTACATAGAACAAGCGATAAAGGATATCAAAGAGGCATTTGGAAAGGGTATGAAAGCTCAAGGAGAGGAAATAAAATCCCTGAGATTTGCCTATGATATTGTTATTTTATCTGACTCTGCAAAAGATCTGGAAAAACTGCTGAATGGTATGAACAGAGTCTTGGGGAAGGAATACAAGATGAAAATAAATAAGTCCAGAACAAAAGTAATGGAGTGTGGTTGAACAAGGTCAGGTGATGCAGGAAATATTAGATTAGGAAATGAAGTCTTAAAGGAAGTAGATGACTATTGTTACTTGAGTAGTCAAATAGCTAATGATAGTAGAAGTAAGGATGACATAAAATGCAGACTAGAACAAGCAAGGAAGGCCTTTCTTAGGAAAAGAAATTTGTTCACCTCGAACATTGATATAGGAATTAGAAAGATGTTTTTGAAGACTTTTGTGTGGAGAATGGCATTGTATGAAAGTGAAACATGGACGATAACTAGCTCAGAAAGAAAGAAAGAAAATAGAAGCTTTTGAAATGTGGTGTTACAGAAGAATGCTGAAGGTGAGATGGGTAGACAGAATCATGAATGAAGAGATACTGAATCGAACTGGTGAGGGGAGATCGGTTTGGCTAAATTTGACCAGAAGAAGAGATAGAAAGATAGAGCGCATCTTGAGACAACCAGGCCTTGTAAAGTTGGTTTTTGAGGGAAGTGTAGGTGGTAAGAATGGTAGGGGTATACCAAGGTACGAATATGACAAGCAGATTAGAGCAGATATAGGCTGTAGTAGTTATGTAGAATTGAAAAGGTTAACACAGGATAAGGTGGCATGGAGGGCTGTATCAAGCTAGTCTATGGACTGATGACTCAAACAACAACATGCAGTGTTGCTATAATGCTGATCTAAAGAATCAAAGTACTGCATTGAGGAAGTCCTTGAAACAGGAAGAAACATGTATGCTGCAAAATAAACAGTATTGACTGGCTGACTGAATGTTGGCTTTATTAAGATTTATTAGTCAATATGGTTTAAATATGACTTTCTCCTTCTTTGCAGGGAGATTGCCCATGGATTAGGACCCAGCAATGCAACTGCACAGTTTGCTGTCTCTTTAAATTGCTATTTTAGTTTAGGGGCCTCATTCCCTGAGGCCAACAAGTCCAAGTACTTAGGAAGGTGTGTGTTAAGTTTGTCTAATAATAATCTGTTTATCAGTGCTGTCTGAACTCATTTGCGTCAATATTTGTATTTCAATTAGCCTAGGTGGCTACAGCTAAATAAATACATCCTCAAGTCTGATAATTTCATATGAATGTATTTTGTATCAAATGCAAATCATGTGCAGAGAGAAAAAAAAAAAGATAATGTTATATTTATTTAAATCAGCATGTGCTCATGAAGAAATCTGTAACAGTAACTATGAAACAGCAAACGATGTTCCTAGCCACACATTTCCTCATGGATGCTTTGGTTGTGACTGTTCTGTTTGTTTGTGCTTCCGTTATTAGCATCTCCAGAAAGCCAATAAAATTTAGCGTCAAATATTTTTTAAAAAAACTAATCAAATAAAAAGTAGTTCAGTTGGACATCATCCTGCTGATGAAACTGGGAAGCAGAAATGAGACCATGTGCAGTTCCATGTCTGTTCCAGTCCCACCTTCCCACACTGACCAGAATGTTCCTACTACATACCAAGTTCACCTCATAATCTGAGTGGCTGTGTCACCTCTTCCGGTGTAACTAACAGATGAGAAATTTGGAAGAAGTCTGTCATGATTTACAGGTCATGTCTTACCCCAATATCAGTCAGGATTTGAAAACTACTTGTAAGGTGACCAAGTGGATTTTAACCCATTTCTCTTCTAAGTTGTATGCACTTGTTTCCTTGCCTTAACAAATCTCAAACTTCTCTTCAAAAAAAGGTACATACTGACACTTTTTAGGAATCTGTAAAAGGAGATGAGGACAATTAATATAATAGGAGCAAATCTCCAACATCCAGAGTTAAGACAGGGAATCTGCTAATTGGATGACACCCCTAAATGAAGAACAATGAAATGGGGAAACAGGCAAAGTATTCACTGGCATCTTGGAAGGGAGGGTGCGATCAGTCGTTGAGAGGAAGTTGGATGAAAACCAGTGTGGTTTCAGACCACAGAGAGGCTGTTAGGATCAGATTTTCAGTATGCGCCAGGTAATTGAAAAATGCTATGAGAAAAATAGGCAGTTGTGATTATGTTTCGTAGATCTAGAGAGCATATGACAGGGTACCAAGGGAAAAGATGTTCACTATACTGGGGGACTATGGAATTAAAGGTAGATTATTAAAATCAGTCAAAGGCATTTATGTTGACAATTGGGCTTAAGTGAGAATTGATGGTAGAATGAGTTCTTGGTTCAGGGTACTTACAGCGGTTAGACAAGGCTGTAATCTTTCACCTTTGCTATTCATAGTTTACATGGATCATCTGCTGAAAGGTATAAAATGGCAGGGAGGGATTCAGTTAGGTGGAAATGTAGTAAGCAGTTTGGCCTATGCTGACGACTTGGTCTTAATGGCAGACTGTGCTGAAAGTCTGAGGTCTAATATCTTGGAACTTGAAAATAGGTGCAATGAGTTTGGTATGAAAATTAGCCTCTCGAAGACTAAATTGATGTCAGTAGGTAAGAAATTCAACAGAACTGAATGTCAGATTGGTGATACAAAGCTAGAACAGGTCGATAATTTCAAGTATTTAGGTTGTGTGTTCTCCCAGGATGGTAATATAGTAAGTAAGATTGAATCAAGGTGTCGTAAAGCTAATGCAGTGAGCTTGCAGTTGCGATCAACAGTATTCTGTAAGAAGGAAGTCAGCTCCCAGACGAAACTATCTTTACATCGGTCTGTTTTCAGACCAACTTTGCTTTACGGGAGCGAAAGCTGGGAGGACTCAGGATATCTTATTCATAAGTTAGAAGTAACAGACATGAAAGTAGCGAGAATGATTGCTGGTACAAACAGGTGGGAACAATGGCAGGTGGGTACTCGGAATGAGGAGATAAAGACTAATTTAGGAATGAACTCGATGGATGAAGCTGTACGCATAAACCGGCTTCGGTGGTGGGGTCATGTGAGGCGAATGGAGGAGGATAGGTTACCTAGGAGAATAATGGACTCTGCTATGGAGGGTAAGAGAAGTAGAGGGAGATCAAGACGACGATGGTTAGACTCGGTTTCTAATGATTTAAAGATAAGAGGTATAGAACTAAATGAGGCCACAACACTAGTTGCAAATCGAGGATTGTGGCGACGTTTAGTGAATTCACAGAGGCTCGCAGACTGAACGCTGAAAGGCATAACAGTCTATAATGATAATGTATGTATGTAATGTAAGTTGTTTTACGTCGCACCGACACAGATAGGTCTTATAGCAACGATGGGATAGGAAAGAGGAGTGGGAAAGAAGCGGCCACGCCCTTAAGGTACAGCCTCAGCATATGTCTGGTGTGAAAATGAGAAACCACGGAAAACCATCTTCAAGGCTGCTGACAATGGAGTTCAAACTCACTATCTCCCGGATGTAAGCTCAGAGTGTGCGCCCCTAACCACACGGCCAACTTGCCTGGTCTACCTGGAATTAGCATCATCAATTTCCCGACAACATTATAACTTGGACAATCAGTTTATCATCTACATACACTAGGTCAGTAGTGTAGTTTCTACGTTGAAATCAGAATGCAAGCTCTTAGTATTTAGATCTTGCACCAGACATGGGAGAGAAACCAGTAAGTTTGTTGTATGACGAACATGCTACGTAGCTATTCTTCCCAAGAGTCTACATCAGTGAACCTCATACATTCAATACTAAGCACGTTACTTTGTTTATGATGGCTAGGAGTGAAATTCGTTGTCAAGACGAACGTTGAGTGAAGCCCAAGCATGTCCTCTACGTGGTGTAGAAGATTATGCGTGTCTGTTTGACCAAAAGTTTGTTCACTACATTCAAAACCACTGACGATACAGCACAACTTACTCGCACCGACATAGAAGACAAGCAGTTTATGGGGAGCTGTATCGAGCAGAAACTCTTGTTCCTCAAATCAATTCACAACTCGATACAGTACTGGATGCAGCGGAAGAACGACGTGTCAGTGAGGTAAACCCACTGTATTCTTAACCTTGAGCAGAGAATCATGGATATGAAATCGTTCTTTCGTCTTCTAAACCCAAAAACATATTCATGATTCTATGCTCTTTTGTATAGCAGAGAAAATGTATGACTGCTAAGTTTTTTTCTCTTTTGAGCAATGATATCAGCGAAGTGTTTTATTTGCACAAAAATGCCACCTCTGGTTTTCGTAAGTTTTGTAACATAACTGTAGAGGTATTTCAAGGGATTTGCTCCAGTTGAACCTGGATGTTAGACGGCTGGTTTCTGTGTCACGGCCTGTAATTCTTGCTTTAAGAGGAACTACAACTGGGCTGCTATTCCCTATAGATCCAACTCTTCTAAGAACGAAAGTTTCAGTAAAAGACAGGGTGTGAAAGAGAAGGACTTCTTAGGCCTTGAGGTTGGAAACTAACAAGAGTAGACCAAGGGAGATCAGACAGGAAAGATCCAGCACTCCAAGATGAGAGTCCTCGCAGCTGCCTCTTACGCCAGGCAGGGGATACCGTGGATGCATCCGTCCACTGGGGGTCCCTTTTCATACACGCTGTGTAAAAATATGTGGGATGTTGTGAGACAGTAGTGTGAACTGGTGAGTTACTGCTACATTTACCTGCAATTTCTTGATCTCTTCCAGCCTAACAAGCTCGTTCCGTGAAGCAGCGATCTGTGAATCCAAGAGGCTAGCCAACTTCTTAGGAGAGCCACTCATTTCACTAAGAAGTAGACTAGGGGGAGTGGAGTCTGCTCTGCAAGTATAAACACAGCTGTTCCAGTGGAAACCATGTATCAGGAACATGAAATGAACAATATTTTCATATTCTCTAAAAAATGAGTATAACAGATAAAAATGTCTACAATTTTACCAGTCAATGATGTACACTGACCAAATAACTCAGCAGAGAAAAATAGTTTCTTTCAAGAATCAAATAATAAAATCAACATCCAAGACGTTAAGAAAGTTGTTTGTTAGTATCTATTTAAGCACAGTCACACACGCTGCCAGATGAATGTCTCTCTGAAAGGCACTGAAGGTTATAGCAGACTAGCTTACATTGATCACTAGACCTCCGACTTTTAGGCTGTAAAAATGTGATTTTAGGTGCCTAAATTATGCTTTAAAAATGAGAGATCCAAAAAGAAGTAGGCTTTGATAAATTTTTGAAAATTACGTTACGAGTTGGCTGAAATATGTTACAAAACTAAAAATTATTAAACACTTGTAGCTCTACATTTCATAAGGCATGATAAAGTTTATGTGTGAGGGTGTTGCTACAGCGGACATGCAATGTAGCGTGACTCTGATGCAGGTATACAAGTACAGACTTGTAAGCAAAGGTGTGGCGATTGTGTTGTGTCAAGGTGTGTGTGTTAACCCCTTCAGTGGTGGGTTCTGGCAGACCTCCTATGCCAGAAAGGTGAGGTTTTTTCGGAGGAAATTATTTATTTTAAGAAGCAAGGAATGATTATCAATTATTAAGGGAACACATTCATATATATTTCAAGGCCCGGGACATGGTTTTTATAAAATATTGGTGTTTAGAGAATACTGCCCTGTGACCAATACATTCTTATTTCAGGCTTTTGTATTATTCCCACCAACAACAATAACGCAACAAACTGCCGAATTTTGTAAGAGTTTGTTTCTTTCCAAAACTGTGCCCTTGTATGCTGAGATTTATTTACAAGCTTTTCAATGCACTTTTAGCATAAGAAACTTGTTTCAGTCACTATCAAATTTACAACTTCATCCATTAGAAACAGTTCAAAACAGTCAATCACACTCACCTCTGGTAACATTACGATTTCCCGTAAATGGAATTATATTAGTTTGCACACTATCCCCAGGGTTACACATTTTCCACACAAATAAATGTTGAACATCTGCTACCATCACTTTAGCTTCTGACAAAATATCTTCTTCACTTTCACTAGAACTACTAAGGTCATCATCCGAAGAATCAATATAATCATTATCACTATTATCAGAAATAATAAAGTCACTTAAGAGATCCATCTTCGATGTAGTTCCTTATTTTATCTTCATATAAACATCTCTTCCGTTTCACGCTCGGCATTTCTGTTTACTTCGTCAGCTGGCCAGAGATTGTATATGTAAAGTAGAGAAGATAAGGCATATTTTAGGTTAAAGACTTCATGGAGACAGCGGGAAACCCTTCCGCCATGTGTTGAGAATTTTCCAAAGAGATTACAGTACCCGAGAAATTATTGGGCAATCGCGAAATGAACACCGCGACTAAACGAGAATTTCTTGGGCGGTGATGTTGTGGGCAAGCGTGCGCAACCCAAGAATTTCTCTGGCGTGCCACTGAAGAGGTTAAATGCAACCACGTGAACTATAGTGATGTTATTACCAAATGCGTCCAAACAGGACCAACGTGTTGTTATTCTGTACTTGGCTGCCGAAGGACAAACACCGGTGGACGTCCACTGAAGAATGAAGACTGCCCCATGGCAGTATATCTGTCGAAATCTACCATTGTGGACTGGTGCACCAAGTTCCATGTGGATCATGTTTCGACACGAAACTCCGGTCGATCTGGGAGGCCAGCCTTATCGAGAGAGTAAGCCAACGCAAGTGGGAGACAGTCGAGCACCCACCCTGTAGTCCTGATCTTTCCCCATGCGATTATCACGCCTTCGGTCCCCTCAAAAAGGCCTTGAAGTATTGACGCTTCCTGTCGCACAAGGATGTGCAAGCAGGTGGTTATGGACGTCTTCACACAGCACAACACTGTGTTTTACAACAATATATTATTAGTATCTGAATAACTTATACGTACATGTTTCGGAAGCCTTAACTCCCTTCGTCAGCGTATTTACATCAAAATCTACCTTATCCAAGTCTCAAGGTACAACATCTCATCACATTAACATTAAACATTTTCCTGTTTAACTTCAACACTATTCACTATATGTACACTTTGCTGTTTTTTTGTATAATAATGCCTGTTGTACCCAACACATAACACATGGAACATATTTAGAAACACTCTTGAATTGTCCACTCATTCCTCCTATCCTTTACACTCTTAAGCAGACCCTATACGGTCAATAAAACTGTCAGTACCGAGAAATACTGACAGTAATACTCATCGCGTGTGGACTGGAATGATGGAATGAAGGCCAGTACTGAAGCAGATCCGGATTTCCTGATCTGCGAGCGTCAGTACTGTAGAGTGGTGGGGATACTGACAGTTATACTGACCGTGTGAGTGCGCTTGTCATTATTTCTGTCAGTATCAACGGAGCAGCGGTGGACGACAAATGCGTTTCTCACCAAGGCCAAGTAGAGGTGCTTGTGGAACCGTCAAGTAGGCCTATTGCAAAAGTTTATCGAGCTATATGAAACGCTGTCAGAATAAACGTAACACAATACTTTACATGTTTCCACAACTGCTGTACTGATGGAAACTGGTGACATTATAGCGCAAAACTTTAAATCTTCAACATTTATACCAGTTGCAAGATAACTCACTGTCACCGCTAATCTCTCTGCCACCGATAAACAGCACCACATGTTTGTATTTTACCTTATTACAAAACGCTCTACCATTCGTAGTAATTTCACAAAAGTACCCTCACGCATTCGGAGATAGTTCTGATAATCTTCTGCTTCGGTATATTGTGTTTCCCTCAACACTTCATATGAGAATACTCTTCTCTTTTCCTAAGCCAATCTTTAACCCATCATTTACGTTCAAAACTGCGTTTCGTGCAGTACTAATATGATAGCTACAAAATGCCCGTCTTTCACGATCCATTTTGATAGAATACCGCAATTGCATGTTATAAATCTCATTCCGTAGTGACGGTTATTGACTTTATTTGTAAAGTGAGAATACCGCAATGGTAAGCTAGTGCACTGGTACTGACCAAAATATTGACAGTAATAATGATCGTGTAAGGTCGCCACAATATTGATGCGTACTGTCAGTATTATTGACTCAGTATTACTGATCAGTATTACTGACCGTGTAGGGTCTGCTTTACAACGTGTATCATCACCCTGGATGGATCCATTAGCTGAGTCAGCCACTGATAAAATGTACCTTGTCACTGCTTGTATTGTTGCTGCCACTAGGAATCTACCACCTTAACGTCCAATCTGACATCCTTTGAAGTTAATACCCTTATAGGTTGCATTGATACGTTCGTCGTCGTATACATAGGGTTGCGGCACTATATATCGAACACTTAAGGTTATCTCTACGAGTTATTGATCAGTATTTTTTTCCAGTGAAGAAAGGACCTCTGAAATAGTTATAAAACCTTAACGGAACATCACCTGGTTGCAAATGGCTTGTTCAGACTTTTAAAATGTACAATTTGTGGGCTTCAGACGCCTTTAAATGCAACAGCTGTATTCCTTCATATATCGAACGGTCTGTGTTATATATCGATCAGTGAGGTCTTATTTATCGAACACGATTTTTATACATCGATCGGTAAGGTTTTAAATACCGAACAGAAATATTTATTTTAAATCACTTTATTTCAGACATTATATGATTGTAATAGCATGAGCAAAATAGAATGATTCTTAAATATAAGTCACAAAAGTAGAGGAAGCAATATTAATACACATTAAAATATCCCGAGAAACACAAAAAAACAGTTTCTTATCTCTACCCTTCCACAGAGAACAGAACATGTCTTTAGACTTCCTTGTTTCTTTTCTTTCTCCTCCTCCGGTACTCCTTTGAAGATATCACGTATGTTTTCTTTAATCTAAACTGATGAGGTTTTTCTGGTACTTGAGGAACTTTGAGAAAATCTCTGAAAGAATCTTCGCTACTACTTGAGGTGGGTGAGCAAGCGAGTTCTGAAGCAATTTCATGCTCATTCAATATTTTCGGCTTGTGAACTTTTACTCCACTCTTCAAAATGACAGCACCAGGAAGATCTTTCTTGGGAGAAGGTACATACACCTCTAAACGTTCATCATTCCACGTGAAATCATCTCTTCCCTGATCACCATCATCTTCTGATGAACTGTCTGTCATCGTTTCATTCTGATTAGTAGATATTGTTTCACGTGTTGCATTGTACCAAGTTGTAACACTTTTCCAATAAGCATACAAATCTGGTTCACCATCATTCTGTTTTTCTCCATCACGTCTTAGTTTGTCATTGAAGTTATCGAGAATGCGAGAAGGCAAGAATTCCTCCAGGTCATCAAGCACAAACTTTAACTTCTGATTGGAAGTGGAAAGGGATGATGGGCTGCCGTCGTCACTCTCTTGCTGTTGCCTTCCCACCGGGGATTTCAAAATATCTACAACACATTTTGTGTAGTCCACAGCGTTGGGATCTAGTGGATAGAGGCCACACTTACGAAAGGCGCTTTTCACAATATCTGGCCTAACAGCATCATCCCAAACTTTCTTTAACATGGGCGCAAAATTTACCTTGGTTACTGATGCACCGAGAGTTCGTATTTTCTTGTCTTGAAGAGCATTTTCCCATGCTCTCTTCAGAGGTGCAAATACCCCCACATCTGCTGGTTGCAGAAGATGGGCGGCGTTAGGGAAAAGGCAGTACAATATTATTCCATTGTCATGACAATATTCACTGACCTGAAGGGATAAGTGACTCCTGTGTCCATCAAGAAATAAAATAACAGGAAGTGTAATTTTCTCTACCTCTAGCCATGACCTAAAGTGTTGAAGGTAGTTCAGAAACGTTGGAGCCTTCATCCAGCCACTTTCAGTTTTCTCGTAGATCCAAGGTTCAGGTACACTAACTTTGATAAGTTGCTGAAGTCGTATGTTGCTGTAGACGATCACTGTTGGGGCACAACGCCCGTCGGCACAGAAATTTCCGAGCACTGTTATGCCTTCTTTCTCTTTAGAGGTTGCCGTAATTTGAAGCTGTTCCCCTCTGACTCCAAAGTACTTTCCTGAAACCTTATGGAACAGAAAATTTGTCTTGTCTGCATTGAAGATCCTGCTTGGGTCTTCCATAATTGAACTTACATCCTCAGATTCCAGGTAGCACGACAGTCCAGCAAACCAACCACGTATTCTCTCTTCAGAGACAGCAGCCCTGCCCCTGCTAATGGTTTCAGCCTTCTTCTGACAGGGAATAATGCCGTCCCATAAAACATTTGAACCAGGTTTTACCAGGTCTTCCATACTTAAACGGTGTGCTCCTTCCTGATGACTGCACAATTTGCTGAACAGTGTCAAGTAAATTCTTTTTCTTCAACAGAAATCCTCTCTTAGCCATGTTGATTACCCATTCACTAATGCCCTCTTCTTCTCGTGGACTCAAGAACGGCTTCCGCCCAAGGGCAGTCTGAATCTTCTGACGTCCAGAAAGTTTGTCGTTTAACGTTGTTAAAGGGACCTGGTATGTTTTAGATGCCTGCCTTTGCGACATCATACTGGACTTAACCTGTTGAACAGCTTCAGTCAAGGCAGATAATGAATACTGACACCTTTTCATTTTTTCAACAGGTTTAACTTTGGCTTTTGGGACAGTTCCCCCATTGGGCGTCTTAATTTTGACCATAGTCAAGCTCTGAGCACTAGTTAAGGAAATAAATAATTATTTTCTGCTTTCTAGTTTTAAATAGCTAAAGTGTAATAAAATTGTTTTTTTTAAAGAGTGCGGGATAACTGCCCCCACACCCCCCCCTCTTGTCGACGCCACTTTATTTTACATGTTATAAACCTCATTTTAGGTCTGTATTGAAAATTTTTACAGTTCAACAATAATAAAGGTGTTTTAAAAACAGGCCTTGGAAAGATTGTATTCATGACAATCAAGTTTATGCTTGTGTTCACGTCCTCATGTTGTTGGCTTTATTATTACCACTTTGGTTTTCCACTAATAGTTTATATGAACTGTTTTTAATTAGAATTTTAATAGAAGTTTTAGTCTCCGACAAGATTACAGTTTAATCATAAGACAATTTTCCATTAGCATCTTTATATATTGTATCACTTTTCACATTTTTATGTTCTGAATTTTAATAACTGACTAAACTTTTAACTTCCACTTTTGACTTAGTTGTATTGTTGAAGATTGTGTTTAGGCTGAGGATGACTTTAATTGAGGGTGAAACATGTCCCATGTAACTAAGAAACTATTTATGTAACCACTATAAGTGAAAATATAAGTACTGAATAGATGGAACAAATTAAAACACCTTTATTATTGTTGAGCCACTTTATTTGCCGCCGACGACGAGAAACCTTGGATAGTGACAGGATTGTTAAATAAAGTGATTAGAACAACGTACGGCATCAGACAGACACAAGACTTTGTAAAGGAAATCAAACTATACCCGATGAAGTTCAAAATTCAGGCCTTCTCAAATTACAGATAGACGCCTCAGCAGTCACGACCACAGATATCCGGACTTCGGCGCCAAATAAAACAGTACTACAAATTAAAATCATAAACAGCCCATTTATTTTCAGTGGTGTTCGATATTAAGGGTTGTTTTTGTATTAAATGAACCTCATTTATCGAACGTCCTTTCGATATTTGAAAATGGGAGTCAAATATCAAACAGTATTTTATTTTAGAAATAAATATGAAGATAGGTGAAAACTCACAATACAAGAAAATAATAAACATGTATGTATGTTAACACAACCTATTATTTAAAGGATACCTTCTGAAGACACTATTTTACCGACAAAAACAGATAATCACCTCCCTTAGTAACAATAAACAATCTCATCAAAATCCCGCCAAGTCCAAAGTTCTAAGACTTTCCCGCGCTCGCCAACATGGTAACGACTTCGACCTATCGATTGATATAAAGCTAAGTTTGGAAGGGTAAATTTAGAAATCTCACATGTTATGTTAAACTTTTCTATATCCTTATTTTGAAACGGGATGTGCGAACTGTTCGATATTTAAAGGGTGTTCGATATATAGTGCCATTACCCTATTAGGAATTTTAGCCATGTATGTGCCGTCAGGGCAGAAGACGTTTGCTCGATTGTTGCAGGACCGGACTTTTTGAATCAGAGCGGAACAAACCTCCCGTTACGTTTCTGCAATGTTCCTCTAATAATATTGATAAAGCAGAGGAAACCTATCCGCTCGCCAGCCACTAACATCTTCTGCCTTGACGGCACATACATGGCTAAAATTTGTAATATGTATACGACGACGAACTATCAATGCAACCTATAAGGGTATTAACTTCAAAGGATGTCAGATTGGACGTCAAGATGGTAGATTCCTAGTGGCAGCAACAATACAAGCAGTGACAAGGTACATTTTATCAGTGGCTGACTCAGCTAATGGATCCATCCAGGGTGATGATACACGTTGTAGGAGTGTAAAGGATAGGAGGAATGAGTGGACAATTCAAGAGTGTTTCTAAATGTGTTCCATGTCTTATATGTTGGGTACAACAGGCATTATTACACAAAAATCAGCAAAGTGTACATATAGTGACTAGTGTTGAGGTTAAACAGGAAAATGCTTAATGTTAATGTGATGAGATCTTGTATCTTGAGACTTGGATAAGGTAGATTTTGATGTAGATACGCTGACGAAGGGAGTTATGGCTCCCGAAACATGTACGTATAAATTATTCAAATACTAATAATATATTGACAGGGCGGACCAAACAATCACCCGCTGTACATTATTATTATTACGACTCAATACGGACCAATTAAGGACCGATATGGTCAAGTTTCTCGACTTTGACTGTTGAACGGAAACTTTTTTATCACCCCTTATAATATTAAACTGTGTAAAATTAATTCCAATTCAAATAAAACAAACTTTTTTAATCACCCCTTATAATATTAAACTGTGTAAAATTAATTCCAATTCAAATAAAATGAAAATGGAATTCTATTTTTCTACATTTGACAAGTTATTAAACTAATAATAACCAGAATAAGAGATAAGAAACATCTTAAGACACCTACAATTTGTTCAGTTAGTTTGTGAGGGAAGTGTAAGCAGTAAGAGTAGTAGAAATAGAACAAAGCACGGACATGACAAACAAATTAGAGTAGAGGTAATAGTTATGTTGAAACGAAACAGCGCACAGATACAGAGTATTGGAGAGCTGCATCACACCAGTCTATGGACTGATGATTAAAAAAATAATTTAAAAAACACTATCGCTACTATTGAAGTTACAAAAAATACTAACAGGCAGCACAGTAACAAATGATTAAATATTTAATTCACATATATTTATTTAAAAACATAAATTCATCCAACTTCTACATAAAAAATCAAACTGTATGATCTATAATTTTTACCAATACTTTTTCATTGTTGTCCATAATTCAATTCACAATAAATTGATATGTCTTTCCTACATTTCACATTGAAAACAATGCTTTCACTCAACACTAAATTACAGACTCTTGAAATATGTTCCACATCCACTGGATAGCAGGTTCTATTATTAATATTGTAGTTGCTGTAGCTACAAGAAATAAAACTTTTCTGCTTTGCTCCGATGATTTATAAACTAATCTGGATTAATTTTTTTTTTTTACAATTTGCTTTATGTCGCACTGACACAGATAGGTCTTATGGCAATGATGGGATAGGAAAGGCCTGGGAGTGGGAAGGAAGCAGCATTTGCCTGGTGTGAAAATAGGAAACGACATAAAACCATCTTCTGGGCTACTGACAGTTGGGTTCAAACCCAATAACTCCCAGATGCAAGCTCATAGCTGCACGCCTCTAACCACATGACCAACTTGCCTGGTGGATTAAATTTAACAAAACATTCAGATGTAAATAGATTACAGAATTGCATAAAATGAGTGAATATAAAACACTGTGTAATTTGTAACTGTGCTTGTCCTCTACTGTCCGTAATTGGCTTCACAAAAAAATACTAATGTCTTTTCTAAATTTTCTACTAGAACAATGCTGTCTATAACTCAATACTAATATCGCATAGGCTAAAAATGAATGTTCTAAATCCACTGAAGTAAAAGGAGCATATATCAGTTTAGGCATGAGGTTGACGGGAATATCACAGTGGAAATACTTGCTCTTCCCTGCAAGGCCATCTGCTGAAGCAGCGCATATCTTTTTGCAGGACTTTCTCCAATTTTATCCCAAATTTTTTCTCTAACTGGACCAGGGACAGTTTTGATCCTTTCCTGCATTTCATTGTATGTTCGCATCTGTTGATATAGTGGCTCCCCTGCTGCTTCCAGCAATTTGATAATATCTACACGGAAAGTGTAGCGAGTCTTCATAATGTCAGAATCTACAGCGAGTTCCTATGCAGAATTGTTTTCTAGACTCAACACATCATCTTTACTTTCACTGAGGTAGACATAATATTCAGCAGCTTGCGACCACAGGTTGTTGTGGCAGAGCAATATTAGGCAATCACTCTCTAAAAGTCTGAACTACAGGGCCTCCCTTATAAACCCAGAACAAATGCACGGTACTTGTACTCTGTGCTACAGCAGCTGCTCAGCCCAACTTACGTCGTGCGCGGCTGCCCTGCTTTAAGTGTGTATACAATCTTATATGAAATCTTACCTTATAAAAGATGTTGGAAGTGTCATCTTTCATAATGAGGGACTTCATAAACACCATTAGGATTTTCTGCACACTAATAGCGAGAGTTATGACTGTTTACACGACCATTAAGATGAAACCAGGCCTCATCTAAAAAGAACACAAGCTGTGGGTCAAATAAATGATCAATCAATGATGCGAGTGATTTATTCGGTGACTGTTCAAGATTTGCACTCATGTCATCTAGCTTTACCTCTGTTAAAACTGTTCATGTGTGCATATGTTTTTTATTGAGCACTGAGCCAGTAGTTTCAAATTTATTTACAATTACATGAATCTGTGCTCATGAAGGTGGCACATCACCAGGAAATTGCTGAATAAATGCATTGCATACCCGTCGAGCCGACTCGTACTTAAAATAACTTTTACATATGGAAATACGGTGCTGCAATGATAACTGTCTCACCAAGTTAATCGCCCTGTGGGTGGGGGCGGTAGAATAATACCCACGGTATCCCCTGCCTGTCGAAAGAAGCGACTAAAATGGGCCCCAGGGGCTTTGAACTTTGGAGCGTGGGTTGGCGACCACGGGGCCCTTTTCTGAGTCCTGGCATTGCTTCCACTTACTTGTGCCAGGCTCCTTACTTTCACCTATCCTATCTGACCTCTTTTGGTCAACACTTGTTCTTTTCTGACCCCAACGCTATTAAGTTTGCGAGGGCTAGGGAGTCTTTCATTTTCACGCCCTTCGTGGCCCTTGTCTTCCTTTGGCCGATACCTTCATTTTTCGAAGTGTCGGACCCCTTCCATTTTTCTCTCTGATTAGTGTTATATAGAGGATGGTTGCCCAGTTGTACTTCCTCTTAAAACAATAACCACCACCACCACCTCACCAAGTTAACAGCTGAGATTCAGACTGGCTATTGATGCTAGGTTGAACACGTGCACACTCCTTGCAAGGTCAAGAACTATGCGTACAGCTGCTTAGGTCTCAGAGAGTAGAAATGCAGCTGGACAGTCTGGGTTTATAAGTGACACCCTGTACTCATTCTTATACCTTAATGAAATCTTTCTTTACAGTAGAAAGAGGTTTATTGACCTTTGGAAACTCTAGCCTGATTTGTTCTCTGACACGACTAACACCACGGGCAAGGCAGGTTATGTGGGTGACACAAGGGTATTAAAAAAAAAAGTCAATAACTGCTCTGCAGCTATTATACATGCTGCTGCATCAGTACAGATAAGTACTGAACGAGTTGGCCGTGCGGTTAGGGGCGCGCTATGAGCTTGCATCCAGGAGATAGTGGGTTCGAACTCCACTGTCGGCAGCCCTGAAGATGGTTTTCCGTGGTTTCCCATTTTCACACCAGGCTGTACCTTAATTAAGACCATGGTCGCTTCCTTCCCAGTCCTAGCCCTTTCCTATCCCATCATCGCCATAAGACCTACCTGTGTCGGTGCGATGTAAAGCAAGCAGCAAAAAAAGAAGTACAGATAAGTAATATTTTATTTTCATTGATACTGTTAGGAAACAGTACTTCTAGGCCACCATTGATGAATTTTGCTACTGTCTCAGAGTTTGTTCTGGACAGCTGTCTACTACAAATCAAATGCGCTTTAGAATGGCCTTCGCGAGTCAACTTTCCAGGAATTAAGATGACATGCAGCACCCCAGGCTATCCGTAATTTCTCATTATCGTGGATTCCAATGAAATATTTCTGCGATAACATTTTTCCAGGAAGCCTTTAAAGTAAGCATTCTCCCAGACATTAAACGGGATAGTTGTGCACTACACCATCAGGAAATTAATTTTTATTTGAAGAATTATTCAGTGTCTCAGTTAGTAGAGACTGTTTTTGTTTATTTTCTTTTTCTTTTCTGGGTGTATGCATGTGCCGAGTGTGATTTTTATCACTGGATACCTACACAAAGAAAATGAAAGTATGAACAGATAGGGTAAAGAGTTTCATTTTAAATGATTTGATATAATTCTAAAATTTATTTAAAAAATCAATTTCCAATAACATTTTTGAAATAGAAATTTAAATCTCATGAAACATTGCTGCCTAGCCAGTATGCCTCCTCATTTTGAAACAAGTTTGAAAATTAAAGTAGCCTGTCATAAATACATACATCTTCATTATAGACCACTATGCCTTTCAGCCTTCAGTCTGCAAGCCTCTGTGAATTTACTAATTGTTGCCACAATTCTCTATTTGCAACAAGTGCTGTGGCCTCATTTCGTGTTATACCTCTTACCTTTAAATTGTTAGAAACTGAGTCTAACCATCGTCATCTTGATTTCCCTCAACTTCTCTTACCCTCCATAACAGAGTCCATTATTCTCCTACGTAAACTATCCTGCTACATTCGCCTCACTTGACCCCACCATCGAAGTCGGTTTATGCGTATAGCTTCATCCATAGAGTTCATTACTAACAGCCTTTAACCCCTCATTCTGAGTACCCTCCCGCCACTGTTCAAACCTGTTGTACCAGCAATCATTCTCACTAAATTTGATGTCTGTTACTTCTAACATATGAATAGGATATCCCAAGTCCACACAGCTTTCAATACCGTAAAGCAAATCTGGTCTGAAAACAGACCGATGTAAAGATAGTTCCGTCCGGGAGCTGATTTCCTACAGAATACTGTTGGTCGCAACTGTAAGTTCACTGCATTAGCATTACTGCACCTTGATTCACTATCACTATACTACCATCCTGGGAAAACACACATCATAAATACTTGAAATTATCTACCTGCTCCAGGTTTGTATCACCAATCTGAATTGAATTTTCTTGGATTTCTTACCTACTGGTAAGCATGGCAAAGAACAAAAAATAAACTTTACAAGGTGAAAACATGAGTGTATCCTCCTAATTCAGTACATCATATGAGGCGCCTAGTTCCGAAAGTCAACATCTGAATTTTTTCAAGTTTTTGGGAAAAACGAAAAAAACTGTTAAAGTTCATCGTAACATAAAAATTCAATATATTTTATCAGATGCTTGTTACAAACTGTTATATAAACATAAAAATAGGGCCAGAGGTAAATTCAGCTATTTGTTTAGGAGATATTTAGCATTAAAAATTGCAGATGTCGACTTTTGGAAGTACAGCAATGGAAAGTCATATTTTGGAATGAACTTCTTGCATATGTCGAGTTTTGGAACAAAACACTGGATTTTGCTAAATAAGGATTATTTTAGCCACATAATGTTGTTATGCACTTGTAATTTAATGTCACGTCACCTTCCACCATGTTTTCTTGATCCATGCACTCCTTTGTAATATTGAAGTTCTGCATTGTTTTTCCACCCTTCCCCGTAGTGAAGTGTCAGCAATTTGTTCACGTCATTCATCTTTTCTTCTTTGACGGCTACACCAAGAGGCAACTGAATTTTATCGAAAGTTTCTGTCTTTCCCTTTTTAGTAATCCCTTTGAAGTCAGTTAAGTCACTCCTATAATTTTGCTCTCCACGAAGAAGTGTAGAGGATTTTCCTCTCCTAAATACAAAACTCTTGCAAGATTGAATTTTAAAATGCAATGACCCTGGTGCTTTAAAGGACGATTGCACACTGCTTTTCCAGTCATACACCGGACAATCAACACCTAACATTTTCACCGTGCCAAACTGCATGAAGATATTAGTGTAGGTCTCTGGTTGTACAATAGTGTCCCTCACTCTAATCTCCTTTTCAATTCTCCCAAAGATTCTGTCTGGCGGTATGAAGGAGTGGCCTACAACGGGAAATAGGTGGCCTACAACGGGAAATACTATTTCCACTTCTTTAACTTGTATGGGGGAATCGTTCAAAAGCTAATAGGAAACCATTCCAATCATGATACTATTTTTATTTTGACCCCTGCAGCCATCAGAAACCAGATAAACTTTTGTGATATCTGTAAGATCAAGATGATTAAGTCTGTCATAAACACAGGAAGCTATTTCATTAGATCCTTTTGAACGACATGATTCCAGCCACTGGTATATAAAAGTGTTTTGTATAGTATGACGCTCACGCGATGTTCCTACACAGATTGTAAAATTGTACATATACAATTGTCTGGAATAATATGTGGCTTGGTCTGGTAATTTTGGTAAAGGTAAAGTTTTTTGGCAGTCAAAACTTAGTATCAGTTCATTATTTTTCTGATTACGTAGAACATCATAAAATACTTGTGCCCTTAAATTATGTACTCTTAACTCGGTTATGATATTATTCTTTTCATGAGGAATGTTACAGTTACTAATCTTAGCTTTCAGCAACAAGCATTTCGAGCAAGCATCACTGGCTGGAGTGCCAAATCCAATATTATATATCTGACAGAAATAATGTCTAAAGTAAGCTGCCTTAACTCGTAGCTCGGCTGATACTGACTGGTTGTAACTTCTCCACAATTTACTAATGATCAGCTCACTTGACAAGTACTGGCGACCTTTCACTTGTCCTCTACAATAGTGTAATTCTCTAACAACAGTTAATTTCTCAATGAACATTTTCATTGCTATCCTTTTATTTTCACTGTGTAAGCCAGGCCTACCCTGTCTTTTGATATCTGCAAGATTCCTAGAAAAGTCGGCCTGCAGACAGGTACAACAGGTTGCTTACCGGGTTGTTTTGTTGCACTCTTCACAAAATACTTTATTGAAATGTTCTTATTCTTATTAGTGCCATTACTCACAGTTCTCCTTGGAAGTGCTGCTGCTATATACTTGATTATAAATGCATCCTGGACAAGCTTCTTCGGAATGCTGTAGAATATGTTATAAAAAGGTTTGATGTTCCTTGTTGTCAGTGTCTGGCACTTGTGACTGCAAACTGGTATTTTTTGGGGGCTGTGAAGCAGCGTATCTGAAAAGGGAACATCTCTCTAGATTCTCCTCCACGAACACATTTTAATGTAACGATTATATACGAATTATTGCTAAACAAGTAAGAAGATGCTCACCTTTCCCTTTTTTTCTTGTTCTTAGTCCAGTTTTCGGGGTCACGGGAACGTTTCCTCCCACGACCAGGTACAGCAAGTGATACTCTTAATGAATTTTCCATTGTCTTCGAGAGCAGCACTGAATAAATCAGAGGTCGACAGGCGACTCAACTATTGAGATAACGAATACTGCGTAAAAGCAGCGCATGAAGTTAATTAACGTGAACATTGTTAATTTCTACAATCATCAAAAGTGCGCGGGAATACACTGTCTATAAATAAAGCATCATAAATGTCGAGTTTTGGAACACATTTTGGAAGTTACATGAACTTCCTTATAGAAAATGTCGGATTTCGGAACGAATTGCAAATGTCGGATTATGGAAATAACTTGACGAAGCAGATGTCGAGTTTTGGAAATAAAGTCAAATATCAATACTGAATTTTAAACCACAAATATAGAGTTCTGGAACGACTTCCGCCATTCATTTGATGCGTCTCTCTAAGAGGGATAAGAACTCAAAAAACCTATTTTTCGTAAAAAATGTCAGATGTCGACTTTTGGAACTTTTTTTTTGCTAGTTGCTTTACTTCGCACCGACACAGATAGGTCTTAATGGCGACGATGGGACAGGAAAGGCCTAGGAGTGGGAAGGAAACGGCCGTGGCCTTAATTAAGGTGCAGCCCCAGCATTTGCCTGGTGTGAAAATGGGAAACCACGGAAAACCATTTTCAGGGCTGCCGATAGTGGGGTTCGAACCTACTATCTCCAGAATACTGGATATTGGCCGCACTTAAACGACTGCAGCTATCGAGCTCGGTACTTTTGGAACTAGGCACCTCATATATCCCATCATTAGATGGAGTAAACAAATTCAAACTGTTACAAGTTAAAAAATGCCAAAAAACACAATGAAGGAACAAATGAAAAAACAAAAGAGAGCCTAGACAGAACAAAATTAGCACAATATACAATATTTACATCTTTATATGGAGCAAAAAACAACTCACTGCGACAAAATTCAGCGAAACAGGTGTTAATACAAAACAATAATTGAAACTAAAAACTGTGTTAACCTAAGAAGAAAAGAAATGAAAACAAATGATACAGATGGAAATGATTAATAAGTGCACGTAGTGAGGCTGCAGGCCTCATAGATTACAAAATACTGGTTTTGTAACAATAACAAAACAGGTTAAAATCACTGTCGAAAATTCAGGCAGAAAATCTATCTTTGTAGAAACCCATCACCTCAAATTGGCTGGGAGGGGAGCGGGAGCGAAAAAGTTTGAGAAACCAAGCCTGATATAATGTGCAGACGAAAAGCCTGTGACAAAGAAAAACACCGATGAAATTTAAAGCTTTAGAACAGCAGCATTCTCAATATCTTCTCAATCTAGCGGTCCCTTTCTTGATTATAGTTTCATAATGTTGGCTGGTTGGTTGCCTTATTATAAAAGGTCGGAAGGGCCGCAACATAAAATCGAAAAACTATGTTAGGGAGATGACAGATGCATGGTAAACTGTAAGTGACCTAGTGGAAACCGCCAATGAAGTTCCAATCTGTAATGAAAAAAAAATGAGGTTGTGTGAGAAACTTGGGCTGATAAGTAAAAAGTGTGGAATGGGTGCTCCACATAATGATGTAAATATTGTATATTGTGCTAATTTTGTTTTTTCATTTGTTCCTTCATTATGGTTTTTGGCATTTTTTTAACTTGTATTATGTAAGTTATTTCAACCCCCCACCCCCCTCACTCACTGAAGATGGCTCAAACGAGCTGAAACATGTTTGAATTTGTTTACTCCATCTAATGATGGAATATATTATGTATTGAATTAGGAGGATACACTCATTTTTTTCACCTTTGTAAAGTTAAAACCATCAATACGGAACGATTCTAATATATCGTAAAACAAAAAAATAAATTTGAGTATTTATTTAAATACCGAGTCTTAAATGGACTTTTAGCAGCAAAAACTGAACATGATTTATATCAGTGCAACCACCTTCTTTGCTACATGTTTGGCAATACATTGTCTGTCCATCCGATGTGAGGTCCAGAACTTCCTGTAGTCACTGAAATATCAGGGAAGCCTTTTAAGTTTTAATTTTCGGCATTGTACAATTGATCTGGTCGCATACCACACTTTGTACTTCGAGAACTCAGGCCAGAACACACAATTTATTTGCAGGGCTTCAATAGATACAAAGGAAGTAACACACTAGAGGGGAAGTTCAATGCACTTTTCTCTTTTTTTTTTTTTTTTCTCCCCAATAACACGATTTACGGTCTTGATTTGTGCGTCGCTGTACCCCGAATGTTGTAAAGCAATAAATTAACCCTGGACTAGACTGCCAAATATGGTACATAGAGTTCTACTTGAAATGCATACCTGCCAACTTTACGAAACAAAAAATCAGGAGATTTTGATATGAAAATAAGGAGAAATCAGGAGATACATTATTGGTCAAAACTGCTTATTCTGCGTCTAGCACAGTACAGCACTATGATATATTTATAACACTTATTGTCTCAAAGCCCAACTGTTGCTACACGAAACTACAATGCTAAAAATTACACATCTCTATTCCCTCACAGGAAGTATGTGAGTGAGATGATTAGTCTCTGATAATATTTCAAAAAATAGCATGAATTCATGCTCCACACATGTGAATCAGTCATGCACTTAGATGCCATTACTTAGCAAATGCATAGATTAATATATTGGATCAAGCTTCCGTGCGATTATGCGAAGCGCAATACTATCTGTATCAAATAACTAGCTGATGTGCTTTGCTACAGAATTCTCAGAAAGACTGTCCTTACAGTTTTCCCAACTGAAGTGTCAACATAGGTCATTACAGTGACGTCAGTATGAATGTTGCGATTAAAAGCAACGCTGTCATATGAAATATTAAAAAAAAATGAAAAACAGCACATTTTCTTACTTTTAACGAAAATAGCATGGTGTCGATCTAACAGTTCAAAGTTCCAGAGCTAGAATGACCAGGACGCAGACAGCCGTGAACACTCCTGTGTAATTATTCAGTTTAAGTGTGCACACTGCTCATTCCAATCACTGCCCCAGAGTAGGGATTGAATAGCTGGAATACTATGCTGATCCAGTGTGTTACATACCCGTAGTATCAGAAAATTTATGAACCAGAGGAATAGCATGCTAAAGAAGAGCGAGATCTAACTTCCATGTTACTTTCTGCAAATATTCAGGCAGGCTGTTATACTCAATAACAGTACCCAGCAGTAATCCCATCTATCGGAGATAAATGGCAGAAGAATACACAAAGCACATCACATCAAACAATGGCCAATGTAATGTTATTGTTGATCAATTTTATGAGCTTTCTATACTGCAGGCCTTCACATTTAGTTTTCTTCTGACTCTATGATATTAGAGCATCTAATGTAAAGTGAGTCCTCCTTTCTTTCATGACTCCCTCTTGTGTTGTTATTCCAGCGATCGTTCCTTCATGACTTTTTTCTCATTCTTATAATCATTTTCACAATTTAATTTCATTTTAGTCTGTACACTAAAACTGAATAAGACATGAATAATCGGAAATTGTATTCTCTATTACTTAGTTACGTAGTAATTTTCGATAGACTAAGATAGGTAATAAAAAATTAAATTTATGGCACCTTCCCCTAAACTACCATTTCGAACAGGGTGAATAAAATTATGTATAGCATAGACTGTAGTTCCTTATTCCCCGACATAACATACCGATTTTCATTAAATTCTGTTCTCCCATTTTTTCGTACCTCAGCGCTTATATGGGCTTAGCAACAAAAATCCAAATTCATGAATATCTCTTATCATAGCCGGTACGGTAAAAATGTATAAGACAAACGATACGAAATGCAATACTATATAACATTAGTTATATAGTATTTATCAACAGGGCCAATAAAAAAATATAAATATTTGAGAATTACATCTTAGGCCTTCCCCTAAACTACCATTTCACTCGGAGTGAATAAAATTATTTATGGCCTAGATTGTAGCAACCTATTCCCCGACTTTATATACCGATTTTCATTAAATTCTCTTCAGCCGTTTTCTCGTGGTGGGCGTACATATGTACATACATACATATATGCATACAGACAGAAATTACGGAAAATTAAAACTTGCATTTCCCCTTGTTACTGCGGTCACGGCCGGTACGGAGATATTCTTTGTTAATTCTGAGCAATGTGCAGACAAAACTCTCTATTTATATTGAGATAAAATTAGTCAGAATTTTCTCCAAATGGCTCCTAAAATCTCTAGAAAAGTCACTAGTCGTTATCATTGAAATTCTGTCACTAAATTACTAAAAAGACTCCGTATATAACGACTAGTCTCTAGAATCGTCTAGACTGATGTGGATGAACACGAAAATAGCACGCGAGAACGAGAGATTGACAATCGATATACACGTCGCGATATACAGGTTTCAGTAAACATTGCACATTCGCGCATTAATAAACGTCGATATTTCGTTTGAAAGCGGCCAATGAGCGAAGGACTTCCGGCCACTGGCGTAAAAAAAGCTGAAACAGCGGGATTTGAAAACAAATGTCTGAAGTTCACCAAAAAATAAGCTAAAATCGGGAGAAATAATAGAATAATCGGGAGGCGGGAAAAACTGTCGAAAATCGGGAGTCTCCCGCCTAAATCGGGAAAGTTGGCAGGTATGGAAATGTAATAAAAACTAGAAAAATAAATTCAGTAAATTATATTATAAATTTTATAGAAAATGTAACTTTTGGCCTCTGAATGAGAAAACGTGCTAAAAAGTCAAAATTAGACTATCATCATAACAGTTCTTAAAAAAATGTCCACTTTTGGGCATAATTTACTATGCAACAAATACTTGCAAGTTTCTATTCACTTATCATTTCTTCTTCCTCAAGTGCCATATCCGTCGCCACTCTGGAGAAAGCACCCCTCTTCTTTAGCCAACCTGTTAGTTATTAGGTCTTTGATATTTTGGAGCCATGACATCGGTGGCCTACCAGCTCCTTGCTTGCCTTCTTATGACACGTACAAGCCCATACTTTCTACCTTGTTGAACATGGCCTAAATAAGCTGTTTTCCTGGCTCTGAAGATGTTTGCCAGCTTACACTCATATCTAGCTCTCCTTAACACTTCATTATTGGTTACAAAATCTGTCCAGGCTATTCTGAGCATTCTCCTATGTAACCACATATCAAAGGCCTCTGATCTATTCATGGAGGAAGCTTTAACGTCCAGATTTTAATCTAAAATACAAAGTATAATGATTACTAATGACAACTGTAAAGGTGGAAATGGGATGTTACAAACAACCCATATGACTTCTTGAGGGTTAATAACACAAATTTTCTCTGACAAATTAAATAATGAATCATTCTTTGTATGTTATAGCCAATTTCTGTGATGAGGAGACGTTGCCCTGAAAGGTCACTAGGACCTAGCTAAGAACATTTGTTTCACAATGTTTCTGAAGAAATTGAGACAAATATTAGGTTTGAGAAAGATGTACTGTATACGACAGCAACCTTACAAGATCAGTTACAATAAGCCTAATAAAAGAAACTGGATCCTTCAGGATACTGGAGATATTTTAAATCTTTTTATCCATACCTGCCAACTTTACAAAACCAAAATCAGGAGATTTTGATATAGAAATCAGGAAAAATCAAGAGATACAATTGGTCAAAACTGCTTATTCTACATGTCTTGTGCAATACATACATTATCCTAGCAAGCTCAATGCATCATGTTGTCAAGTCCACACTTAACACATATTTCCAGGGAAACTGAATGGAATCAAAATCCACAAATATTTTACTCTCATATGTATTCATATTCAGCGATACCTAAATACTTGTATAGAACAACGGAAAATTTATAAGAACATGTATGATATGGTAAGGCCTACCTTCCTTCCATCTTCCTGATTTACAGAAGCTTCTCCATCAGTAGAAAATTTCTGTTCATTAAAAGAAGCAGCAGTGGCAGATTTTGCCTGTCTGAGAACACCTCTGTCAAAGGTTTGTTGAAAGCAGTTGCCATGTAGCCTTGATTTTACTGTCAACAACCTCTCCAAATTTTCATCACCAATAGATGACTTGAACTGTGTTCGTGTTTTAGTCACCTGACTAAATATACTCTCACATTCAGCATTACTCTGAAAGATTGTTAAAATACCAAGAGTAACACGAACTAATCTATCAGTGAAGTACGCTTGAACTCATGAGAAAAATTCCTCCTTTTCGTCATGCTTCAGATGCTCTATGAATTGGGAAGTGCAACTACCAGTGACCAAGTCACAATCATTCTTCTGGTTTCCCCTGCTGTAGGAGGATTTAACCACTGAAGGGGGTCCAAATATTTTTATCAAATTCCTTAATGTGTCCAGCAGCAGATCCTGCAGTAAATGGATGTGAGGCACACTTGACTGCAAAATTAAATTTGATTTATCAAATGTAGGTATAAGATTTGATAAAAACAGACATAAAGGCTAATTTAAATCTGATGACAGGAACATAAAAATCCTTTCTTCATGAGACAGACTGCACATAATGAAGGAATCCTGTTTAGTTGTTTTAGCGCCGGCCTGAGTGGCTCAGACGGTTAAGGAGCTGGCCTTCTAACCCCAACTTGGCAGGTTCGATCCTGGCTCAGTCCGGTGGTATTTGAAGGTGCTCAAATACTCGGTAGATTTACTGGCATGTAAAAGAACTCCTGCGGGACTAAATTCCGGCACCCCAGCGTCTCTGAAGACCTTAAAAAGTAGTTAGTGGGACGTAAAGCAAATAACATTATTACTATTATTATTAGTTGTTTTGGGTGAAGTACATGGGACTGGTGATTCATTGATTCTTTTCCTTGAAGGGCAGCGCCCTCTACTGATGTTTGTTTCATCTTTGGATATGGTAAGTTTCGAGACTTCTAAGCTGACCTGTCTTACCAGACTTCACTTCATAATTGAGCAGACTGGACAAAGGCTGCCAGTGATCCAACAACCTGGATAAACATTTGCCCACAGAAAGCCACCGGGTGCACCCATGTTTTAAAATTTTCCTTGTCTCGACATTGTACAATTAGCGACAATGGGATAGGAAAGGGCTGGAAAACACAGAAAACCATCCTCAGGGCTGCCGCCTGTGGGGTTCGAACCACACTCTCCGGAATGCGAGCCACCAGCAGCACGCCCCTAACAGCCCGGCACCAACTCACTCGGTCTGATTCCTTAGCTTTGTACATATGACGGCTTCCCCATAATCACACATTAAATTCAATAACACTTCTAACAACAATTAAGAACACTGCTATTACAACTTCAAACAATACAGGAGTACTATGGTATATATTATAAGACTTATTGTCTCAAAACCCAACTATTGCTACAAGGCTAAAAATTACACATCTCTATTCCCTTACAGGAAGTATGTGAATGAGACGATCGGTCTCTAATAAGCCTTCTGAAAATAGTATAAACTCATGCTCCACACATGTGAATCACTCATGCACTTAGATGCCATTACTTAGCAAATGCATAGATTAATATATTGCATCACGCGCCCGCGCGATTAAGCGAAGGGCAATGGTATTTATCTATATATATAAAATAATATGCCCTGACTGACTGATTCATCATTGCCGAGCCAAAACTACTGAACATAAAGAAATGAAATTTTGAGGATACATTTAAATTACATTGTAGTTGCTCAAAAGGAAGGATTTTTGGATATTCCATTGCTAAGGGCATGAAAAGGGGGGTGAATTTTTAAAATCAGTATATCTATATCTCAAAAGCTTAAGAGTTTAAGGACATCAAAACTGGTATTTGGAATCTCCATTAAAAACAAAGAAACACTTTTTTTTTTGGAAAATCCACTTGGGGGGGGGGGGGTAATAAATAAGTGAAAAAGGGGTTGAATACTTTTTATGAGGATACCTATATCTCAAAAACTGAAGATGTTATTGTAGTGAAATTTGGTACATGGAGTCTCCTTTAAAATTAAAGAAACGCGTTTTGTTTTCTGAAAATCCACACGGGAGGGGGTGTGAACAGAAGTCGAAATGTCGGGTGAACTTTCAAAATAAAACTCAAGATGTAAAAATTGGTATTTGGAATCTCCTTTATAAATAAAGAAACACACAATTTTTTTGTTTTCAAAGAATCCACTTAAGGGGGTTAAAAGAAGTGAAAATTGGGTGAATTTTTTAAATTAGTATATCTCGAAAACTTAACATGATATAGATGTAAAAAGTGCTATTTCAAATCATCTTCATAATGAAACACACATTTGTTTTTTTTGGAAAACCCACTTAAGGGGTGAGAGGTGAAAAGGACTGAAGAAGTGGTTGAATCTTTTAATGGGGGTACTTATATCTCAAAAACAGAACAAGTTACAGACGTGAAGATTGGTATTTAGTACCTCCTTTAAAAATAAAGTAACACCTTTTTTTAATTGTTCTTGGAAAATCCCTTTAAGGGGGTAAAAAGGACTGAAAATGGCTTGAATTTTTTAATGAGGATATATATATCTCAAAAACTGAAAATTTTACAAATGTGAAAATTAGTATTTGGAATCTCCTTTAAAAATAGAGAAACACATGGAAAATCCACTTAAGAGGGATTAAAAGAAGTGAAAATGGGGTGAATTTTCATAATGAGTATATCTAAAAAAAGTAACATGTTACAGACGTAAACACTGGTATTTAGAATCTCCTTTAAAATAAACAAATATTTTTTGTTTTTGGAAAATTCACTTAAGGGGGTGGAAAGAATTGAAAAAATGGGTACATTTTTAAAATGAGTATATTTTATAGTATTATATCTCAAAAATATAACATGTAATAATAATTGGTATTTGGAATCTCCTTTAAAAATAAAGAAACTTTTCTTTTTGTTTTTGGATAATCCACTTATAAGGGGAAGAAAAGAAGTGAAGGAGGAGTTGAATTCTGATACATATATCTCAAAAACTGAGGATGTTACAGACTCCTAATTTAGGGATTTTCAGATAATGCCTTAGTACAGTACCGAGGAATGATTACCGCTATCAAATTAAGAAATCCACGCGAGCGAAGTCGCGGGTAACAGCTAGTCAAGTAATATATTAAAATTCGCCAGATTTGCGTCCAAATGGCTCCTAAAATCTCTAGAAGTCACTAGTTCCTATGTTTGAAATTCTGTCACTAAATTGCTAAAAAAAAAAAAAAAAAGACTTCAAATCTAGTGACTAGACTGTTGCGAATGAACACACAGCACGTGAGCATGAGAGATTGACAATCGATGTATGCGTCGCGATATACAGGTTTCAATAAACATCACATATTCATGCACGTTTCAGATATTAATAAGAATCGATATTTCATTTGAAAGCGGCCAAAGAGTGAAGGACTTCCGGCCATTGCCGTAGAAAGTCTGAAATGGCGGGATTTGAATGTTTGAAGTTCACCAAAAGTAAAAAACTAAAATCGGGAGAAATAACAATAATCGGAAGGAGGGAAAAACTTTGGAATAATAACAGTAAGTTATTTGTTAAATAGACCACCTAATCAATACAAAATTATATTTACTACATGTAAGGAGGGAAAAACTGTCAAAAATCGGGAGCCTCCCCACCTAAATTGGGAAAGTTGGCAAGTATGTTTATCTGATTGATGTTTTATTTATTTTCCTGCATCTAACCACATTAATATAAGGCTACATATTATCTCAACAAACACAATACAAAAAAAGTATCCAAAAACTGAGATGACAAATACTGTAATTACTGTAATAGCATATAACTAATTTACAGGTCGGATAAAAACATACAAAATAATACAGGTGTGCTTTTGCACCTACAGTTAACAGATTACATATAAATAATTAAATTCACACTCTCTCTCATTCATTCAAAACCAACAAATATCTAAATGGATAAAAAATTATCTCCTTGTGCTAACAATACTAAAAATCATTTGCAGTCTGTGTAGGATACTTTCTGGAATATTTGGTTTTTGTTCATGCACTGGTTCAATCAAGTCTTTAATTTTCAAACCTGGGGCACAATCCAGTCCATCTCCTTGTGGACTGCGCAGTTCTTTCTTTTAAGAGCATGTGTGATCATCGATCTTATCTGAAGACATCATCAATTTTGATTCTTGGCCAGTTCAGATATTTTAATTCTAGACTGAGGGCTGGAACAGGCTCACTGAACAAACTTGGTCAAAAATGCCAGGGATGTCATCCCATTAACAAAGTGGCACTCCCATACCTTCTGAAAGACCTTTGCCACCCATGTCACCTGGCTTTCTCGACTGCCCTCGTATCAGACAGTATTAATTCATGAACAATATATGGCCAAATGGTCATTCATTTCAACACAGTACAATGAAATCCAAATTCATCAACAGTTGTCATATTTAACAATCTATTAAATCATTTTAACATTTGAATTAACAATTTGTTAAACTATGTGTTAAGTTAACATCTCACAGCCCATGTTTAACATGTTTTCCAAAATGGCTGCTGTGAACTGCAGTTTGCACATGAAATTGCTGTTTTTGATCTCTTGAACAACAGTCCTAGTAGAGCAAGTGCTTTACGATGTAATGATTTTAAAATATGACGGATACAGTTTCTACAAATATACAGGTTATTGAAAATGGTCATTAGTAAGGTAGATGACAAAATTCAAGTGAGGTTAGAATATCCCACAAACAGAAATTTGTCTCTTTCTCCCAAACAGCAGGTACTGATAACTAAGATTCTATGAAGATGTCTCTTTTCCTGTACTAATTGGAGACAACACTAGAATTTCAAAGGCTACAGTTAGTAGAAGAGTTGGCAGAGTTTCTGCAGCGATAACATCCATGAAAAGTGGTGGTGGTGATTGTTGTTTTCTTTTTGCTTTACGTCGCACCGACACAGATAGGTCTTATGGCGACGTGGGATAGGAAAGGCCTAGGAATTGGAAGGAAGCGGTCGTGGCCTTAATTAAGGTATAGCCCCGGCATTTGCCTGGTGTGAAAATGGGAAACCACGGAAAACCATCTTCAGGGCTGCGACAGTGGGGCTCGAACCCACTATCTCCCGATTACTGGATACTGGCCGCACTTAAGCGACTGCAGCTATCAAGCTCTGTGATTGTTGTTTTAAGAGGAAATACGACTAGGCAACCATCCTCTATATAACACTAATCAGAGAGAAAAATGGAAGGGGTCTGACACTTTAAAAAATAAGGATATCACCCAAAGAAAGGTAAGGGCCACAAACAACGCGTGAAAATTAAAGATTCCCTAGGCCTCAAATGCTCTAATATCATAGAGGTCAGAACAGAACAAGAGTTGACCAACGGAGGTCGGTTAGGATAGACTAAAGTGAGGAGCCTGGCACAAGTAAGTGGAAGCAATGCCAGGACTCAGCTAAGGGCCCTGTGGTTGCCAACCCATGCTCCCCAATGTACTTAGTATTTCCTTCAGTAGAAGAATGTCAACAGATTATCAACGACTACAGCGAAATATGCCCTTTTGCTGGTGTTTTAGGTACAATCGTAGGAATCCAATCACCTGGAGGCAACAGAGCTGAAATATGCTGCAACTGGAAGGGATACTTTTTCTATTAATGTTCAAGTGATTAATGACCATAACCATCAAATCAGGGCTGTAGTTACTAGAATGGGTAATGGTGAATAGTACTTAATGTTGCATATCAGAAATTAGAACCCATTACTGATACCATGCACAAGAAATGAGTAGGGTACTTTAGCCACATCCTGAGAATGCCAAACTCACGACAGCTAGTGCAGTACAATCTTGTTTCAAAAAATACTACAACTGGATGCAGATGGATAAAAGAAATTAGGGAGGATTTGAAAGAAATCAGCCTTAACTCTGGATGACACTATGGATAAAAAAAAAAAAAGTAAACACAGCACTTAAAAATATGACTTTCCACTTAACACTCACAAAGAAGGAAATCCCAACCAGAAAATATTCTATACAAGAAAGGGCAAGAATATCAACACGTATGAATAAGTACTGGGAGGACCGCAAGGTTCAGACAGTTCCTACCAAGAAAACGACAAACCAAAGGGTTGATTAAAGTGATCCAATGCGATCTAAAAAAAAAAAAATGATGATGGCCAGATCCTTTAAACAGCAGTATGTAATTTAATAACTCCCATATCAGAGCATGGTTTAAAGTGCAGACAAGTTGATAGATGATACCTGTTAAGAACCCCTTATTTTCATCCTGATACAAGACCACAAAACCATTATAATATAGCATACACCAGGAAATAGAACAGTGGGGAAAGGATGATAAAAGATCTGTAAAAAGATGTTGCCTCATTCTTAGCCGGGGACTGCAAATCACATGTTGAGAGAACCCATTTATGTTGACTTAACACGCCATGTTTTACAGCATTCAAGCAAATCTGCATTGGAGCATGCTCAAAAACCACTTGGCTCTGCCACTGCTTTCTATATTCGCATTATCTGTAACTGTCACGAGTTAATGTGTTAGCTTCCATTTTTCAGAAGACGTTTGAATAAATACGAGAATCTTAATGTTAAATTTTTAACACAGTGACTAACAACTTGTTAATATATATTTAACAACTGTTGATGAAAGCGGGCCTTAGTACACTATCCTGCATAGTATGTGTTTTTTCATATCTTATACGAGGCATGTTTTTCAAGTAAATACCGTTTTGATATTCCGCCAATGCAGCGCTGCGGTCGGCATTCCGTGCATGCGCGCTGTGTACCTGCATCTATTGGCAAGGCTGAGACGCCATTAAGGCTATAGTTGCCCTCGTGTACGCTTGTTGGCAAGCATTTGAAATGGCCTCGCCAATCGAGAGTCTCGCAGACTGTGAAGTCCGGACTGTTATTCGTTTTCTGAGTGCAAAAGGTTTGAAAGCTATCGATATTCATCGTGAGATCTGTGCAGTTTACTGAACAAACATTACGAGCGATGGAATAGTTAGGAAATGGGTTCGAGCATTTAAAGGTGGCCACAAAGATGTGCATGATGAAGAACGGAGTGGGCGATCTTCAGTCATTAGTGAAGATTTGATGCAGGCAGTGAGAGAAAACAGACGCTTTACGATTATGTCGTTATCTGACATGTTTCCTCAAGTTTCTCTTAGTGTTCTTTATGAAATTGTGAGTGAATGATTAAATTACCGAAAGGTGTGCTCACGCTGTGTACCGAAAATGTTGACGGAGGAGCATAAAAGCAAACGTTTGGGCGGTGCCTTTACTTTCCTGGAGCGTTACCACGAGGAAGGTGATGATTTTTTGAGTCAAATTTTAATGGGGGATGAAACCTGGGTGGCCTACATACACCTGAATCAAAACAGCAGTCTATGGAATGGCGACATTCAACTTCACCCAAGAAAGTGAAGTTTAAGCAAACAATGTCAGCCTGGGAAATCATGGTTACCGTGTTTTGGGACAGAAAGGGGGTGTTACCGGTGGACGTTTTGCCCCATGATGAGACAATCAATTCAGCAACATATTGTGAGGCCTTAAAGAAACTGCGCCGCTCAATTCAGAACAAATGGGGTGGCATGTTCAGTAAGGGCGTAGTTTTGCTTCATGACAATGCAAGCACACATGCGGCTCATCGAACCCAAGACCTCATCACATCATTTCGCTGGGAACAACTCGATCACCCTCCATACAGTCCCGATCTTGCGCCCAGTGATTACCACTTGTTCCTGCATTTGAAGAAACATATGGCTGGTAAATGGCACGACGACGATGATGGTGTCATGATGGCTGTGTTGCAGTGGCTGACAAATCAGGCGGTCAACTTCTATGAGGATGGTATGCAAAAGCTCGTTGTACGATATGAAAAGTGCCTCAATATTGGTGGGAATTACGTTGAAAAGTAGAATAATGTACAGGCTTTCATATAAAAACAAAATGAGTATAAATTCACAATTACAGTGTGTAGAAAATGCTATTATTCACATTGTTTAGGTTTGTGTACGAGACAGATTATTGTTAACAAGTTTCTTTCTTGAAAAGATAAGCGTAGTCATTATGTCATTAATAGGCCTAGTGTTGTAAAAGATAAATGCTGTAACATACTTTAGCATGTAGTTCAAGCAGCATTTAATGTACAATAGAGCAAATGTAATTTTTCAATAAATATAATAAGTTTTCCATCTGTTACATTGTATTTGGCCATCTGCTTAATATGGAGGCTGCTGGTTAACATGTGGTTAATGCACAATCCCTTGGAGATCATTTCACTGCTAAGTCACATGTATTCTAACAATTGTTTACAGGGCGAGTTGACCATGCGGTTAGGGGCAAGCAGCTGTGAGTTTGCATCCGGGAGATAGTGGGTTCGAGCCCCACTGTCGGCAGCCCTGAAGATGGTTTTTCGTGGTTTCCCATTTTTACATCAGGCAAATGCTGGGGCTGTACCTTAATTAAAGCCATGACTGCTTCCTTCCCACTCCTATCCCATTGTCGCCAAAAGACCTATCTGTGTCTGTGCAACGTAAAGCAAAATTGTAAAAAAAAAAGTTTATTGATATGATTTATTTATAAATAAATAAAATAAATTAATAATAATAATAATAATACGAAGATTGTCACATGAAAGTCTGTTAGACTATCCCTAAATAGTTTTAAAAAACAATTCAATTTACGATAATAATCTAAATGAAATAAGTGAAGACGAAATAATGAAAATTACTGGTATAATAGGCAGCCCATTAGATGCTGATCACGAACCCTCAGATAGTTTACAAAAAGAACTGCAATACACAGAAAATAACAACAACGGTAATACTGAGGGAAACATTAAAAACAAAACACATCGTGTCATTGAACTAGCTAAACGGAGGGGTGTAATAGACTACAGCCATTTAGACCCACGCCTAACTTTTTTTAAAAATCTCGCAGTAAAGATGGAGTGAAGACAAAGCAGGACATATTAAGATAAGTTCCAGGTTTCAAGTTCCTAAGTATTTAAACAGAAATAAACACATATTTATCTTTAAATACCGTATTTGATGTGATTCAATAGAATCTGATGATGTTCTTGCAAGAACAAAACATGTCACACTATTTTCATTAAACTGATTCTTTTTCAGGTTTAATACTGTTACGATATGTTTTCTCTTTGAGCTAGTTTACAAATCTATTTACTGAAAGTTAGTTTTGACAGACTGAAGAACAGTTAGAAATTGAGTTGAAACTGAAAAGAGATGGCTTCAGATATTACAAATAATTGCTTATTCACTTACAAACTAAGGCTTGAATTTCCATGATTATGCACTCTGCTCCTTCATGCTTCTGCCACAATTTACATTCAAATTAATAATTTTGCCATTAACTTTAATGGAAAAGTAACAAGAATTTGTATGTGATATAAGAAAAACCAGAAAGATTAAAACAAAGAAAACCAACACACAGAATGCTATTTAATGTATTATGTGAAGAATACTAATTGTGGGATTTTATAAAGTGCTATTTTATGTATTGCATTAATGTTGAAAATGATGCCCTAAATTTTATTTACTGTGTTAAAACATTAATGTTATTCCAAGTTATTATTTCTGTGATCTGTTAGTTACAATATTAAACAGTGTAGTAATGAGGAGACTGGCAGAAGTGAATGCACATCACACAGACAACTCTCTTTCAATAGAAGCCACGACAAATTGCCAATTTCCTCGAAAGATGAACATTATATCCTTTCAAACTTTGCTAGATAGATAAACTAGACATACCCAAAGCTCTGCGAGCGCAGGTCAGGATCCTTATCTCCAAAGGATAGAGATTTGTGCAGTTCTACGTCCCGGTTGTCCTGCTCACCGTCTGTCTGAGTGCCAGTCTCCTCGTTGTCTGGCCCCCCACCATGAGGAAAAGCCTTCAAGGACTCACTGAAATAGGAACATGTTTTCAAGGAAGGGAATAGCAGGGCAGGTTGTGATCTATAAGTACTATACTTCCCTTCTATCAGATAATGTTTAAGATCTAGTGGTTTAAAAGTGAGGCAAATGTTGCATTTGTTAGAAAACATAATAAAGCTACAAAATTACTGTAACTACACGTGATCTACAAAGTGTACAATTTTATGGATATGTAATTTTTGGGATAATGAAAAACTCAACAATGAAACACAAATCTATGTCAAGGAATATGAATAAGTATAATTTTATGAGATATACCACAATTTTGATAGATTAAACATTTTGAACTCTGTATTCTGAGGTAATGAGAATTTTGTGAACTATACTTGAAAGCAAAAAGAAGATGAAGATGATGATCCTGTAAATGTACCTGAAATTAGACAGTGTTCTAGAATCAGACTGTAGGTGGTTATTAGGAAACCTCTATTCATACATAGTTGCTATCCGACACTGACAACATTTGTTAGTCCAATTTGTTGCCAAAGGTGCATTGCACCTAATGATAATGCTGCTTCATTCCGTCTCTTTGTAACTGAGTGAATGTTAAGTTACTTCAATTAATTAGAATATAGTAATTAAAATCATGTCTTACTGCAATGAATAGTCCTTGGATTTTTTGGTGCCTAAAATTGGCTCTACAATATGAAAAAAAAGGTTCTAAAAATAAATTTTAGGCACCTTCATTAAGGTGGAAAGTGTGGTCAGAAAAGGGGAAAAAAAGGTTCTGAAAATGCATACAAAAAGGTGGGAAAAAAAAAGGTGTTAATACAATACGTTATTAACGTTTAAACCAGTTACATGAACTTGGTTCTAATAATTAATCAACATGTTATATTGGATTGCACACAACATTTCATTGTTTTTGACAGTAAGTCTCTGGCGCTTTGAGCTAAGTAGATTCTTATATAGCGAGAAACTCCACTCGATAACTACAGAAACCAATGGAGTATATCTTGTCAGCACTTGTAAAGGGAGTTTGGTCAACGGTGCAAAGGTTTCCGCATCTAGATTGTTCTTCAAATTTAATTCTAATTAGTCTTTAGCAAATCCGTCAAGGTTGTCTCTACTCGTCAACTTCTTTCCAAACTCTGAATCACATCAGGTAAATACGTGTACTTAAGCATTGCAAAATGTTCCAACAAAGAACTCATTCTACCATCAACTCTCACTGCAACCCAACTGTCAACATAAATGCCCTTGACTGATTTTAATAATCTACCCTTAATCTCATAGTCCCCCAGTATGGCGAACATCTTTTCCCTCGGTATTCTGGCAAATGCTTTCTCTAGATCTACGAAACACAAAAACTGCTGTCTATTCCTCTCGTAGCATTTTTCAATTAACTGGCGCACAATGAAAATCTGATCCTGACAACCACTCTGTAGTCTGAAACCACACTGGTTTTCATCCAACTTCTCAACCACTGATTGCACCCTCCTTTCCAAGATGCCAGTGAATACTTTGCCTGGTATACTAATCAATGTGATACTCTATAGCTGTTGCAATCCTTCCCGTTCCCTTGTTTATAGATAGGTGCAATTACTGCTTTTGTCCAATCTGAAGGTACCTTACCAACACTCCATGCTAATCTTACTACTCTATGAAGCTATTTTATCCCTGCCTTCCCACTATACTTCACCATTTCAGGTCTAATTTCATCTATTCCTGCTGCTTTATGACAATAGAGTTTATCATCCTTTCCACTTCCTCAAGCATAATTTCACCAGCATCATTTTCCTCCTTCCCATGAGCTTGGCTGTTCGCAACACCACCAGGAAGATTTCCTTTTACGTTGAGATGATGTTAAAAATATTCCCTCCACCTGTCCAGTGATTCTCTGGGATCTATTATGAGTTCAATCGAATTACCCAAAACACTGTTCATTACCTATTTCTCTCCCTTCCTAACATTCTGTATTACTGTCCAGAGAGGTTTCCCTGCTGGCTGACCTAGCCTTTCCAGGTTATTACCAAAATCTTCCCCATGACATTTTTTTTTGTTTTGCTCTGTTTCTTTCATCTACGTACAATTTCCTGTCTGCATCGGCCCTTGTTTGGAGCCGTTTCTGACAAGCCTTTTTACGTTTACAAGCTGTTCTCACTTCATCATTCCACCAAGATGTTCACCTTTTCCCATCTTTACACACAATTGTCCCTAGGCATTCCCTGCTGTTTCTACAACAAAATCCCTGTATGCTACCCATTCTCTTTCTATATCCTGAACCAGCTTACTGTCAATTGTTTGAAACTTCTCACTAATCATTTCCACGTACTTCTAATTTCCTTGTCCAGGAGATTTTCTACCCTTATTCATTTGCAGACAGATTTCACTTTCTCTATCCTAGGCCTAGAGATACTTAGTTCACTACAGATCATATAGTAGTCTGTATCATCAAAAAATCCCCAGAAAACCCGTACATTCCTAACAGACTTCCTGAATTCGAAGTCGGTTAAGATACAGTCTATTATGGATCTGGTACCCCTACCCTCCCATGTGTAGTGGTGAATAGCCTGATGCTTGAAGAATGTATTCGTACCTGCTAAACCCATCCTAGCACAGAAATCCAGCAAATGCTTCCCATTCCCATTAGCTTCCATATCTTCCCCACATTTACCAATCACCCTTTCGTATCCTTCAGTTCAATTTCCAATTCTCGCATTGAAATCGCCCATTAGCACTATCCTATCCTTGCTGTTGACCCTGACTACAATGTCACTCAATGCTTCATAAAACTTGTCAACTTCATCCTCATCTGCACCCTCAGAAGGTGAATACACTGAGCCAATTCTCATCCTAATTCCTCCAACTGTCAAATCTACCCATATCATTCGCTCATTTACGTGCCTAACAGAAACTATGTTGCGTGCAATGGTATTCCTGATAAACAGCCCTACCCCACACTCTGCCCTTCCCTTTCCAACTATCATCAAGTAGGCTACATTTTATAATCTCTTATCTCTTCCCCATTATCTCCCCTTACCCGAATATCACTTACTCCTAGCACATCCAGATGTATCCTCTTTGCTAACTCAGCCAGTTCTACTTGCTTTCTTCCATAAGCCCCATTAATATTGATAGCTCCCCATTGAATTCCATTTCGTTCACCAAGTTTCCAAGGAGTCCCTCGACTTGTCCCTTGTCTTTATTGAAAGGACAACATTAGACTATATTCGTGACACATATTTCGTCCTCTTATGGGACATCTTCAGTCACACATACAAACATTGAAAATAAAGTGAGGACACGTTGAAATTAGTAAATGAGAAGTCTTTAAAACTTGTGACGTAGTGTGTTGGCGTCTTGTCAATCTTGAATGTTAAAATGGTGCAGCATGAACATAACATGAAGTCGAGTTAAAACACAGATTAAAATGTTGTTATATGCACAGAATTGCCCAATTATAAAACAACATGAGTGGCTATGTTACATATAATTTTATTCGCAAAACCACTCATGTTGTTTTATAATTGGGCAATTCTATGCATATAACATTTTAATCTGTGTTTTAATTGGACTTCATGCTTCATATTATGCTCATGCTGCACCATTTTCACATTCAAGATTGACAAGACGCCAACACGCCGCGTCACAAGATTTGAAGACTTTTCATTTACTTATTTCAACGTGTCCTCACCTTATTTTCTATGTTTGTATGTGTGACTGGAGATGTCACATAAGAGGACGAAACATGTATCATGAATATAGTCTAATGTAGTCTTTTTAATAAAGACAATTACAGTATTGTAAAGGTGGAATTATAAATTTACATTTTCACAAGTCAATATGAAGAGTCGCCAAATATTACTCACATCCTCTTTCCTCCAGTCCTGAGCTTGTATATATCAGGTTGGGTCGGTGTTGACCTCCACACTGACTGGCGAGCGTTCCGATGTTGCGCTGGATGGGAGAAATGGCGGGTGAGGGTAGGGAGAGTCAGTGGAAGTATGGGAGGGCGGACCAGTAATGCGTGTTGTGACAGATTTAATTGAGCTTTCCTTAAGTTCTTTCTTGATTGTTGTGTCAACCAGGATGTTCATATTTTTTTATGGATAAGATTGGATTTTTTTTGAGATTTATATAAATACTTTCTAAAATGTTTAATGAAGTTCCCATTTTGGTTATATGTAGGATATCTAGATCTTTATCTGCAGTGGAGAATGAGTGATTGTGATCTTTCATGTGTTCACTCAAGGTGGAAAATCTTTTGTATTTAGCTGCATTAACATGTTTGTAGCAGATTTGAAAGTTTTTCTCAGTTTGTCTGATATAGCTGGCGTCGCACTGGTTACCTGTCAACTTGTAGACCCCTGATTGCAAATGTTTGTCGGATTTGTTACGTGTGTTTGTTATAGAAAAGTTTAGAAGTAGTGTTGTTAGTTCTAAAGGCAACATTGAGGTTCTGTTTTATAAAAATATTTGAGATTTGGTATAGGTTATTGCTGCTGAAAGTGAAGGTTTATTTTTTTATCTTAGAGAATTTTGTCAACAAAATTGCTATTAAACACATTAAGGTGTTCTAAGTGTGGATGGTTTAATTCCTTTCTTATAAGCTTTCTTGGACATGGGAATTCTATGAAATTTTTGACAGAGGTTCTACTGGAAGATGTATAATATTCAGCCAATAATTTTTGTATGAAACGAGAAACAATGTAAGTCAGACTACTTTTGAAATTAATGATTGGCCTGATTGGAACATTGGTCTTATGAATCTTTAGTAAATATCTAGCAGTGGGGAGTTTTGTATTCATTAAAATAAGTTTGAAAATTTGTTGTTTATTGAAAAGGGTTACAATATTATTTAAAATTCCTTTAAGGCTTTTTTGAATTTTATCGGAGGGATCTTTAGATATGAAGTAGAAACTCTTATCGGAAAAGAAAAGTTCTGTTTTACTGACATATTCATTCTTATTCATTAGAACCGTGGTGTTTCCCTTATCTGCTTTTGTAACTATTACATCATTATTTGTTTTTTTTCTTTCAATTTTGCAGTGTGTTTAGTTGGGATGCTGGTTTTTTGCATGTTTTTCTGTGAACAAATTCTGCAGTTTTTTCTTTATTTCATATCTAATTTCATCTTGTTTCTTATAGGATAATTTGCTGATGGCCAATTCTGATTCTGCTACAGTGTTGATTATATTACTTTTGTTAAGAAAGTTGACCCAGTTATATTTACGTCCCTTGCTAAGGAACTCTAAACTCATTCAAATCTAAATTTGTGAGATTCATAACTGGTGAAGGAAAATTGTGGTAGACTTTATGTTTATGTTGGAGAGTGTGAATGTTTTTTGAAAACGATGCCACATTGTTGGTTTTTAAATTAATGTTTTTTATTCAAAGTGTCGTGTTTTTTGAAATGATTTGAATTAGTCTTGGATTGACATGTTTTTGAAAAGAATCCCATTCCGATGCGGCTAAGGAAAGGCGAGCTGCTAAATGAGCGTCAAAGTTTTGCATTGAGACAAGATTTCCATAAATTAATTATTGTATTGTTTTCTGGATTTAAAAAATACGTTTAAAGCAGATAACATCGTTGTCATTGCCACAAAATCAGGAAAAAACAACTGAAAATATAGTTTAGAGAAGCCTTTTTTCTGTTCTCTGAAAATGTGCCATGCTTTTGGATTTGTGGACCATACAGTGATACAACTTGTCATGAAGACATCTCTCCAGACAAAACTATCGAACTGTTTCAGAGTCCTCCAGGTACCATGGGCATAATTCAACCATTAGACAAATCCATCTTCTGGCAGTGGAAAGCTTTTTACTACCGATTAACAGAAATTCTAACTTCATAATGATGATAAAGTTAAGGTTCACCACGCAGACACAATCCTTAAACTGTTATACTTTATACATTTTCAATTTTCATCTCCATGAATTCGGGATATGATAAAATATTTATCGTTTGCAATAAATTACACAAAAGATTACACTATTACACAATCTCTCAAGTTCATAGTGCCTGCTAAATATTGTTTGGTGAAGAAAGAAACGTGTGAAGAACAGTAAAACAAAGTTCTATCTATAATCTTGAATACCACCTGCACTGTTTTTTCGAAAATATCGCTTCCAAAATCGGGTGCGGGTCTTATTTAAAATTTTAGGAAATTTAGCTTTCCGAATGCGTGTAAATTGGGTATCACCGCCGGTGCGGCTTGGCGAAAATGCTCTCTCCGCTTTCAGTATACGCTACTTCCGCGCTTGGCATCAGTCTCGCGCAAGTTCTTGGAGTATCAACATGAATTCCACAAACTGTTTGCGATCTTTTACTGCAAGTGAGAAAATGAAAGTAGTTCGGGAAGCCGAAATTATTGGATATCGTGCCGCTGGTAGGAAATACGATATTGATGAGTTGTGTATTCGCGATTGGAGAAAGAAGAAAAATGTGCTATTAACATGTAGTGGTGATGGTAGAGCTTTTCCTGGACTGAGTGTACAGTTTCCAGAAATTGAATTTTTTTTATAAATATGTCAGAAATATGGGAATTGGGATATGGTGTGTCAACTGAAATATGTCAGCTAAAGGCATTAGAGATAGCAAAGGAACTTTCATCAGAAGGGTTTAAGACAAGCCGAGGATGGGATTGTAATTTTTATAAAAGAAATGGGTTGAGAGTACGAAGGCGTACCTCAATTTCACAGCGTCTTCCTGGTGCCTACGATGAGAAATTAATGTCGTTTCAGCGTCACATAATTTGGTTGCGAAAGGAAAATGTATATTTGCTTTCCCAAATTGTCAATGCAGATCAGACGCCAGTCTACTTTGAAATGCCAGTGGACAGGACTGTGATTGTTAAGGGTGTGAAAAGTGTTATGATTAGAGCAGGTGGTAATGAAAAACAACGGTGTACGGTAATGTTGTGTATTCTCGACGATGGAACCAAATTGCCGCCTTACATTGTTCTCAAGCGAAAGACGCTTCCTAAAAATCTACCCGCTGGTGTTATCGCCACATCTCAGAACTCCGGCTGGTTGGACAGTTCACTTGTGGAAGACTGGGTAAAGTGTGTCTGGCAACGTCGCCCTGGTTATTGGGACAAAAGAGCTTGCTTGTTCTCGACAGTTACTGCGGCCACACAACAGATGCTGTGAAGAAACATATCAAGGATGGGAAAGCCAACCCAGCAGTCATTCCAGGTGGGATGACGTCTACGCTACAGCCGCTGGATATCTGCGTGAACCGTCCATTTAAAGCAGCCTTGAAACAGCTCATACAGAATGGATGGCGGCTGATAATCACACACTGACGCCAACTGGTCGCATTCAGCTCCCAGAAGTTCAGCTGCTGTGTTCGTGGATTTTGATGGGAAGGAATCGTATCCCTGGAGACTTCATACGGAAGAGCTTCAGGAAATGTAGCATTTCTAATGCTATGGATGGTGGCGATGACGACTTTTGTGGGAAGGTGATGGTGATGAAAGTTCCAAAGTTGGTACTGATGATGATGTCGAATGAACTTGTTGGACATCGTTCTGGAAATGTTTGTTTACTTTTATTTGTATTTTCTAATCATTTGATGTGTGTTAGTAAAGATTGTAAATAATTTTGACTTCCCCCCTTTTTTTTTTTTAAATTTGTTCTTTCAAAATAAGGGTGCGGTTCTTATTCAGTGGCGGGCGGTATTCGAGATTATACGGTAATTCGTTGTGTTTGGTGTACAAAAACTTGTGTTATCATCATGCAATTTATACCAGTCATTTATGCTATTTTTTGAAAGTGACTGACAAGTGAAACAATACAGCTTTAGAGCGGGGTCAAGAGACTGCATGCATACACCTCCTGCCACACCACAACTCCGAGCTGGGTCAGGGATGTCCAGCTGTGCCACCCGTCATGCTTGTATACCAGGATTCCCAATACAATTTCAGAGCCTTACAGTTAAACATGGAGGCCGATTCTCTGCACGCTATCCTCTTACAGTACAACGATTGTGTAAAGAAAAATTTCAAGGTAGGTTTCGACCTGTCTTACCTGATGCTTCCCCTGTAAGATTCCATTCTACAAAACTACTAGAGTAGAAAAACTTACTATAGTAGCTACAACAAAAACCTCTCATTTACCATAATTATTTTAAATTAAATGGAACTCTCTTTCATAAATTTTACTAATGTTGTTTTATTTTAGTTAAATACTAAGATTTTTTAGATAGATGAAAGGTTGGATGAGGAGATCAGCAAAAGGGTACAAGCGGGAAATACGTTCTAACAGAACGCAAGGAACATGGTGTGGGACAGAGAAGTTCCTAAAAAATGTAAAGAGATAATGTACAAGATGCACTATACCCCTACATTAACGTATGCATCAGAGACTTGGCCAAGACAGTAAGAGATGAGAGTAAAATTCAGGACAGTGAGATGAAGTTCCTCAGGAGGGTGGTAGGGAAGACAAGGAGAGACAGAGTAAGAAATCTTGAGGTCAGAAAAGAAATAGGGGTAGAAAAACTGAGTGGCAGGATGGAGAAGAATAAATTGAGATGGTTTGGGCATGTTATGGAGGAGCAAAGGATACCAAAACAAGTGTTGGAGGCTGAGATAGAGGGAAAGAGGGAGGCCCTGAGCAAGACGGATAGACTGTGTCAAGAACAGTATGAGAAAAACAAGACTGGACTGGACAGGAATACAATTACTGAAGAAGAGTGGTGGAAGGAGAGGCAACGGTGGAGAAGTACCATCAACAGCCCAAATTGACAGGAACTGGACAAGGGGAAATGAAAATGATGGCTAAGGTACCATTTACTAATGAATAAGATTGATTGAATTTGGAACACTCTGAGAATAATGTCGAGTGAACAATTAAGAATCGTTAGTTTTTGAATGAGGTGATTGCATCATGGACCATTGCTTCTCTTAGCCAATAACATGCTATGAAAGATCATGTGCCATATAGCAAAAACAGTACAGCTTCTTTACCCATTGCCTGCCTACTTCTCTTGCTTCAGAGAAGCAGAATACTTTCCCTATTTTCAAGCAACTTTTGTAAGAAACTTGTATGCTTAACACTTGTTTTATTTTTGGCAGCCATTCTTGTTGAATTCTTTAGTTCTTTTTCCGGGTTGAACCATGTTGTTGTTTTCTGTACATTATGTGCAGTTTGCCGACGTTTTGAATACATTACAGTATTCTTTGTCAAGGCGAGAAATACCCCTACTCTATCAGAGGTAATCAGTCTCCCAGGCAGTAATTACACTACAAGAGTGGTTCCTGACCTTGGTCTTATATATCCTAGCCTTTCTGGCTGATGTCAGCCCCTTGGCTGTCTCGAGAGAATTCTGGAAAGTATGTGTCACAGCCAAGTAGTGGGACTTGCCCGCGCTGTTATGTAATTGGAGGTTCATCCTGCGTGTTTATGTTGTGGTCTCTATATCTTAATCTATGTATGATAGGCATACAAGAATTGCTGATTTTATGTCGTTCTTCTAAATTCATATCATTCAGGTGTTTCTTTTCAGTTTCCAAGGGACAGCTACTAGGATCTTGGGTCTTGTCAAACGATATTCCGTGTCTTGTTTCGTAAGAATGCTTGGCTACAGCTGAAATATTTGTGTTTTGGTTCTTGGTGTGGCGGATATGTTCTTTATGGCAGGTAGAGATCGGATTTTTGAAGGGAGGAAAAAGGTCCATTCAACACTCCGTGTTCGATGTCAGCATGTGAAGATCTTTGTTGACACAGTTGGTGTTTACTCCAAAAAAATTCATTGTAACTTACCCATAGACGCAGAAAAGAGATTCAGTTTACTGTGCCATCTAGTAGGTCTAGAGTATTATTATTAGCGGAATTGAGTGGCTCAGACGGTTGAGATGCTGAGCCCCTGACAATAACTTGGCAAGTTTGATCCTGGCTAAGTGGTATTTGAGGTGCTCAAATACATCAGCCTCGGGTCGATAGATCTACTGGCGCATAAAATAACTCCTGCAGGACAAAATTCCGGTGCTCAGCATCTCCGAAAACCTTTACAAGTACTGTGTAGAAATGAATAGAATGCAAGAATGAGGAATGTGGCTGCAAGCACTAACTTCCTGTTTAGCACAGACAGATCAGCTCTTATCTGCAAGTATCTGCTACACGAAAACATTGACTCTCACTTGGCAGTGTTTAGCGTCTCACATGATCTAATCAGGTATGTGAACACTCAGAAGAATTGGTCTGATTTTTCACTTAGTCGATCAAAATAATGCTTTGCCACAACTGGTATTCCTCGCACATATCACATTACAGAATTAACAAGAACAAAAGTCTGCAATATTATTGGCTAAATCTTTTGCAAGCATTATTTCAGCATGCCATGAAAACCAGGATTATTGCCTTGAAACTTCCAGAGATAGAGTTGGAGATAAAGGTTTAAAGTTCATAAATTCGATATAACATATTATATCAAATCTCAAGTTGATAGTGCTATTAGTTCATGGGTAAGGGAATGTATTTTGAGGGGGGTGCCACTGCTTTGATATGTTTGGGTTTCTAGTGAAAGAAGCACTGTTAGTAATGATAAAACATACCAATTTGTTTTTTTCTTCATTTCTTTTTACAATTTGCTGTAAGTCGCACTGACATAGGTAGGCCTTATCGTGACAATGGGATAGGAAAGGCCTGGGAGTGGAAAGGAAGCAGCCGTGGCCTTAATTAAGGTACAGCCGCAGCATTTGCCTGGTGTGAAAATGGGAAACCACGGAAAACCATCTTCAGGGCTGCCGACAGTGTAGTTCGAACCTACGATCTCCCGGATTCAAGCTCACAGCTGCATGCCCCTAACTGCGTGGCCACTTGCTCGGTTACCAAATGTAGGGTGAAACATTATTTAGACAGACATTTTGAGTTCCAGTATTTTGATGTACATTCTTTTTGAATTTCATTGATGTCTCATTACCCTTGACGTAACACTCATCTCTTAAGAAATCAATTGGTTTTTATCCCTTTAGCGTCATATTTATCTATAATAGTAATGAATCCATAATAATTTAATAAAAAATCACTATCATATATGAGATAGGCCTATGTGACGTTATACTTTTTTCTTTCTTTCCTTCCTTCTTTCTAACTTTCTTAATCCATTTACCCTCCAGGGCTGGCTTTTCCCTCGGACTCAGCGAGGGATCCCACCTCTACCGCCTCACGGGCAGTGCCCCGGAGCTTGAGACTTTGGGCCGGGGGATACAACAGGGCAGAAGGACCAGTACCTCGTGCAGGCGGCCTCACCTCCTATACTGAACAGGGGCCTTGTGTAGGGCTGGGAAAATTGGAAGAGGTAGGAAAGGGAGAGGGAAGGAAGCGGCTGTGGCCTTAAGTTAGGTACCATTCCAGCATTTGCCTGGAGGAGAGGTAGGAAACCACAGAAAACCACTTCGAGAATGGCTGAAGTGAGAATAGAAACTCTCTGCACTCAGTTGACCTCCCGAGGCTGAGTGGACCACTTCCACCCCTCGTACCACTTTTCAAATTTCGTGGGAGAGCCGGGAAGCAGACCCGAGCATTTGGGCATGGCAGCTAATCACACTAACCTCTACACACAGAGACAGACATATTATACTTTATGGAAGTAAATATACAGTGTACTTATTTTTAATTTATTTCAGTCAGGTTGTTTAATGATATGAAATGAAAAAGTATGAAAATACATCATATAATTATTTCCTCTTTTGTGATTTAACATAAGCAATGAAATTCTGTAGACATTGTGGGTATACTTATATTGAAACTTCTCTTGAGATGTGAATAATAACAACGCACATACTTCATCATTATCGACTGTTATGCCTTTCAGCATTCAGTCTGCAAGCCTCTGTGAATTTGCTAAACACCACCACAATCCTGGTTATTTGAAAATAATTTTTTTGGTTTACAATTTGGACGTCACAGCGAGACAGATAGGTCTTATGATGATGATGGGATAGGAAAGGTCTAGGAGTGGGAAGGAAGCGATCCCATTCATATTTTTTGGAACCTATGCCTCTTTTTAATATTAATAACCTCTCAACGCATAAATACTTTCCTATTATTATTTACACATTTTACGCCCACATTAGAGCACTTAACTCAATACACTTGAGTTAATTTCTTCTTTTTCTTCCCCCAGAACTTTCTCATCCTCTCCCACCTGGAAGCGCTGTTCAATATAGTATATTGTTTCCGTTCAACTGTGCTTTTTTAATAATGATTCACGATGAATACTGTCGTATGCTTTTTTTAAAATCTACAAATGTGATGACTAGACCTTTAGTTCGAACACTTTGGTGCTTCATTATCCATTTTAAACTAATGATTTGATCTGGACAGCTTCTATTTTTTCTATTTGCTTAACGTCATGCCGACACAGATAGGTCTTATGGCAACGATGGAGAGGAAAGGCCTAGGAATGGGAAGGAAGCGGCCGTGGCCTTAATGAAGGTACAGCCCCAGCATTTGCCTGGTGTGAAAATGGGAAACCACGGGAAACCATCTTCAGGGCCTGGACAGCTTCTACATGGTCGAAATCCTCCCCGATATTCTCGAAGTTCTTGGTCGAGTTGTTCTTGGATTCTGGTGTATATAATCTTGGATAAAATCTTGTATGAATATCAAGCAAGGATATCACCCGATAATTATTTGGATCAGAGCGATCACCTTTCTAATGCAGCGGGTGGATTATCGCTGTATTCCATTCCTCAGGAAGCTTCTCCGTGTTCCAAATATCAATGATGTATTTATGTAGGTTCTGAATAGTCTGATCATTAGCATTCTTCCATATTTCTGCTACTATTTGATTCTCTCCTGCTGCTTTGTAGTTTTTAAGTGCATTAATTGCTGTTTTAACTTCATTGTAAACTGGTGGTATAATCTTTTGTAAAGGAGTTTTATTTTTTGGGTTAGGGTCAAATTCTAAATGTTCCACAGGATCCTCACAATTACGTAACTCTTTAAAGTATTCTGCAAGGATCTTAGCATTATCTTGATTATTGTGTGCCATTTTTCCATTTTTATTTCTTAACATACGTGTGGGAGGGGTAAACTTAGATTGATATTGCTTGTTTTATGTTGATTGAAAGTTTCCTCTAATGTGTTAAGCAATTCCTTTGGATAGTTTCTGTTAATTGTCCTAATTTCTTTAGCTGTTTGTCTTCTGGCATTAATCAGTTCTTCTCGAGATTTTTCTGTTTTCCTCTGTTGATCATTTAACCATGCCTTGTGCCTTGCTTGAATTGCTTTGTCACATTCCCCGTTCCACCACGCATGTTTCTTTCTCCTTTTAATTGGAGCAATTTCTTCAGCTATGGTTTTAAGTTTGTTGATCATCGGCTCTAATTTGTCATTTAAAGGTGTTTTGGATCTCTCTAAATATATTTTATTATTTATTAAGTAACTGGGATCATAATTTCTCGTTGTTTTGAGATGATGACGTTTGTGTTTCCTTTTTGGTGTTAACTTGATTTTTATTTTTGAGATATAATGATCTGAGTCAATGTCTACCCCACGGAGGACCCTGACATTATAAATTTCTTTATGATAATCTTTATCCATAGCAACATGATCAATCTGAAACTCTCCCAATTTTACGTTAGGGCATTTCCATGTCATAAGTTTATGTGGTCTCCTCATGAATCTGGTGGTTTTCAAAATGAGTCCATGATCTGCACAAAGTTCAATTAATCTTTGGCCATTTTTGTTCGTTAATTTAAGAGCTGGCCATTTTCCTACAACTGCGCGATTCTTCTTTTCTCTGCCTATTTTAGCACTGAAATCTCCAAGTAAGATTTTTATATGCTCATCAGGGATCTTCGATAATATGTAATCAAGTTCTTCCCAAAAGTTTTGAACTCCTTCTCTATCTTTATTGTTTTTGTTATTAGTTGGTGCATGGACATTTATTAAAGTATAAGTTTTATTCCCTACTTTAACTGTTAGAAGTGCCATCCTTGAAGAGTGTGAAGACAAATCTTCAATTGAGTCTATTATGCTACTATGAACAAGAAAACCTACACCAAATTGGGGGACATTCTTCATTACTCTTTGTCCTGGAGGTCCTTTATAGAGACGATAACTCCCTGATTCAACTGGGTCCTGGTCTGTGTTCCTAAGTTCTTGTAAAGCCATTACTGAAATCCCATGTTGGTCCATCACAGAAGTTAAATGTTTCAACTTGCCCACCTTACTTAGTGAATTAATGTTTAATGTTGCAAAATATGAACATTTTCCTGATTTGTTGAACTTAAGTCTCTTCTTACATTGTTGGGTTTGTCCACTGTCTGTCAGCTGTCTGTCGATTGTCTGTTGGGCTTCCAGGCACTCCGACTCGCCTAGGGCTTCTACTTGACACCCAACTGATTCCAAGTAGAGTCTTTGTGCAGATCCTTGTTGTTGTTTGTCCACACCGGTGGATTTATTCATTAGAAGACTCATCAATGATTGTCTGATCTTTCAATCAAAACATTTCTGACCGAGGTCAGGCTTTACAACTCCAGATGTGATCTGGAAAGGTGATTAATGAATTATGAATTGGTGATAAATGAAACGCTACAAGTTCATCCTAGTTGTTCAGGACTGGGAGTAGGCATTTCCTCCATACCCTGCAAACGTTTTGGTTTTCCCGCCAATACTCGGGTAGCTGATTGCAGTGGTTTCCCACTGGGCGATGGGGTCACCACGTCCCTATGCCAGAATACCTTCCTATATATATAAACATTCTCAACTGGATCCTTAGCTTGTCAATACATTGTAACCATTCTCTTTTCTGGTGTTTTAATATCACATAACCTTCCTTAACACAACAATGTATTCCCTATATATGCCTTCTGAATCACACTGACTACATTAACATGACATTGCTACTTAGAATATAATTCACTTCCAACCTATTTTTATATTAAGAACTACAGCATTGGTTATGGCACAATGAAACTTACGCTGAATCTTGTCTGTCCAGTAGTTTGGGATTTGCTTATATGTTAAAGAAGACTGCCGGACTCCTTATAAATCGATCTCCAGTGAAATTACTTGTGAGAATATCTAGCACTGGTTATTTCTCTGACGACTGAAGCGGTACCACACCTAACTTTCAATCACATGAGGTCAAGACAAATATTATCTACTAAATACGTATATTTTTATTAGAAACTTATGTTATTCCTGTTGCCTGGGGACTGGCCTCCTACATCTCTGAGCGACGTCCATGGTTGGTATCTGGCCCTGCTGTCATCCACGGTATGGGATCATCTTGGTTTGGCTCGGGTCGTCACGTGAAGTCCACTCCCTCATCTTACAGTTTTGCCATGTTGCACTACTCGGTCATAGAATCATAAAATACAATGGGAATCAGCTGACATAAGACAAACATCTCCAAAGCCTTCCAAGAAATTAATTCATTTTCTTAATGAAGTGCTTGGTTTAGTCTCTATTATATCAGATTCTTCATATATCTGCTGCCTTCACAAATTTTATGTGGGATATTCTTCTCTTTAGTAGATCTTGGAAAGGTTAACTGTACTGCGATCTATTTCTTCTTTACAGCCGTCTCAATGTCTTGGCATTTCGTACCTAGTTGGTCTTCCCATCTTGCTACAGATCTGCGTTGATATTAAGTATTTCTTACATATCTTTCATGATGCCTCGTGTTGAATTAATAATTCAGCTTCGCTATGGTATTTTATTTTAATATTCTTCTTTTCTTGATGCTATTTGGATATTAAATCTGTAGCTTCACTTCTGTACTTCTGAATACAAAGATTTCCAGTCGATATTTATTTCAGTGTTAGCTCTCTTCAACAATTCGAAACTCATATTTTTTATATACACCGCCTTCATGATAATGTCTATTTCTGTACGCTATTAGCCTAGACTTGTCAGATTACTATGACATCTCAATCTGCTTAATTTCGTCGCGGATAGTTTCATATACTCCTACTTGACTGAAATAGTTCTTCTCTGAATACTTCAATGGTACAGTATTTTAGGATTAAGTGAAGTGCGATGGGAAAGAGAAGGAGAGCTTTTATCTGGAGATTACAAGATGATTTATAAGGGAGAACACAGGCAAGGAGGAGTAGGACTATTGTATAGAAAAGTTCTAGTTAGTAGTATAATTAAGGCGATGCCTGTAAGTAATAGGGTACTGGCAATCAAGATACAGAGTGACCCTGTTGATACAATGATCACTGAAGTGTATATGCCTACAACGGATGCAGACAAGGAAGAGGCAGACCGGATTTATGAGCAGATAGAGGAGGTGTTTGAGGAGAATGGAAAAGGTCCAGTAAGAACTGTGATGATGGGAGATTAGAATAGTGTAGTGGGAAGTGGAAGACAGAGTAATGTGGTTGGAGATTACAGATCAGGGAGAAGAAATGAAAGAGGAGATAAGCTAATTGATTTATGCAATAGCCTTGACCTTTGGATTGCTAACACCTGGTGTAAGACCATAAACGGAGGCTGTATAAATGGAAGAGTCCTGGTGATACAGCCAGATTTTATTATACTCAATCAAAGGTTCAAAAAAACAGCATCATAGTGGCTAAAACAGCAAGGAGTTCGATGCGGAGAAATCAAAGGAAGATAAGCAAGCAAGGAATAATGAACAAACACTGAAAGATGACATCAAGTTTAGAGGAAAGTAAGGAGGTATGGACGGAATATATAAAAGATCTATATGATCATCAAGCTGATCATGGAACAATGATACTGGAGAATGAGCAGAATTGTAATGAAGAATCCAGATGACCAACGATAGGAAAATGGGAAGGGGAGAAGGCAATCCAGGACCTAACAGAAAGAAAAGCCATGGGCTGTGACCAGATACCATCTGAAGCATTAAAGGCTTTACGGAATGGAGGAATAGTTTGAATGACCAATCTGGTGAACACAATATACGATACAGGCATTTGGCCAGATCTACTTAGGACCATTATGGTTCCCTTACCGAAGAAATGTAATTGTCAAACAATGTAAAGACTGTGGGACAGTTAGTTTTATATGTCATGTTACTAAGGTAGTGAACAAGATAGTGCTGAGAAGAATAAAAAAGAAAGTAGAGGAGGATATGGGAGATGACCAGTTTGGTTTTAGAAAGGGAAGAGGAACCAGAAATACAATTGGATGCCTAAGGATGATTGCAGAAAGGATGTTAGAAGTGAATAGAGAAATGTATATATGTTTCATTGATTGGGAAAAAGTGTTTGACAGAGTGACCTGGTACATTCTGATGAGGATTCTGAAAGATATTGGTGTAGACTGGAAGACAGAAGACTGATAAAAGAGTTATACAAGAATCAGAAGGTGATGGCTAGAGTAGATGAACGTGAAACAGAAGAAGCGGGTATCGGAAGAGGAGTGAGACAGGGATGTTGCATGTTGCCAGCTCTGTTCAATATATATATGCCGAAAAACTGTTACAGAAGAGGCGTTGTAGTCGGAGGAGAATCAATAAAGACCATAAAATACGCAGATGATGTTTCGGTATTGGCGGAATCAGAAAAAGATCTGCAAGTCATGTTGGAAAATACTGAGTGGGCAAAGAGTTCGGAATGAAGATAAACGATGGAAAGACTAAGGTGATGAGAATACAAAAGGAGGAGAGTGCTGTTAATATAACACTAGAAGGACAAAAATTGGAACAAGGAAAATCATTCAGATATTTGGGAAGTTTGTTGACATGGAATGAAAGCTGTACAGAAGAAATAGGAAGCAGAATATCAATGGGAAAAGAAGCTTTCAGAAAGGTGAGAGGGCTTTCGACATCTACGGCATTTAAGACATTTAAGAAAGAAAGTGTTTTGTTTGGAGTGTAGTGACATATGGAGCTGAAACATGGACATAGCTGAAACATGGACATAAAGAAAGAAAGAAAGAAACAAACAAACAAACAAACAAAGTATTTGGAAAGTTTTGAAACATGGTTGTGGAGAAGAATGGAAAAAGTGAAGTAGATAGATAAAGTAAGAAATGATGAGGTGCTAAGAAAAGTAGGAGAGAAGAGACGCCTGTTGAAAACAATAAGGAGAAGGAAAATATCCTGGTTGAATCACATACTATGTAGAAATTGTCTTCAACAGAGAGTGATGGAGGAAAAAATAGATGGAAGAAAAGGAAGAAGGTTTGGAATTTTAACAGATGTCAAACAAGGGAGAAGCTATGAACAAATGAAGCAAGATGCTCAGGACAGAGAATCATGGAGGCTGTCCAGTTGATACCTGTCTCAAGACAGACTCACAGAAGAAGAAATCAGACGTTTTGTTTCACCAACATAGCACATTCCGCAGTTACATGCAATGTGGTATATTCCAGGAGCCTGTAGTTCTATTGTGTCTTTTACTGGTGATAGATAACGGGCTAGCTTCCGGTGTGATTTATAGATGGTTTTTATGTCGTATTTATCCAGTATCTTGCCGATCCTGTCGGTAGTGTTTCTAATGTATGGAAGAATCGCTGTTTTGGGGTGAGCCAGTTCTTCTTTCCCGCTGTTTTCTTCTACGGCGCCCTTTTCTTTGTTTTCTTCTGATTTTCTAAAGACCCGTCGGATGTTATTGAGCGAGTAGCCATTTCTCCTGAGGGTTCTTGTTTGGTGTTCTTTCTCTTCTTCGAGGTGTTCGGTGTCTGCTAGCTGCTTTATGTCGCACCAACACAGATAGGTCTTATGGCGACAATGGGATAGGAAAGGGCTAAGAGTGTGAAGGAAGCGTCCCTGGCCTTAATTAAGGTACAGCCTCAGCATTTGCCTGGTGTGGAAATGGGAAACCACGGAAAACCATTTTCAGGGCTGCCGACAGTGGGGTTCGAACCCACTATCTCCCGAATTCTGGATACTGGCCGCACTTAAGCGACTGCAGTTATTGAGCTCTGTGTTCTGAGTCTGATATTGCTATGGCCCTGTTAAACAGTGATGTTAAAACAGCCTACTTTTGTGGTGGGTGGTGATGAGAAGAGGCATGCAGGTACCTGTCTGCATGTGTGGGTTTCCCATTCATGTTGCATTTTACTAGGACTTCCAGGAATGGTAGTTTTCCATTTACTTCGATTTCCATGGTGAACTGAATATTTATGTGAATAGAGTTGTGATGGTCGAGAAATAGCTGCAGGTTATTGCTCCCGTGAGGTCAGATCACAAACGTGTCATCCACATAACGGAGAAAACTTTTCGGTTTCAGGGTAGATGTGGCTAAGGCTTTCTGTTCAAAGTGTTCCAATTACATGTTTCCTATTATTGGAGAGAGCGGCGACCCCATCTGTCTGTTCGTAGAACTCCCTGCTGAAGTAGAAATAGGTGGCATTAAGCCATTCTTTAGCTAGTGTTGACAGGTCTTCTGGAAGTTTCTGATCTAATAGCAGAAATACTTCTGTTAGCGGCACCTTGGTGAAAAGTGACGCGACGTCAAAACTTACTAATAAGTCCGCTCTTTCGATTGATTTGTCCTCGTGGAGTTGCATGAAATGTCGGGAGTCACGTAGGTTTCAGTTTGTCCTGCATGTGGCTGAAGTAGTCCTGCTAGGTAACGGGCGATATCGTGCGTCGGAGATCCTATAGCGCTCATGATAGGTCGCAGAGGTATGCCTTCTTTATGGATTTTTGGGAGGCCGTACAATTTAGGAAGCATTGGGTCCGAGGAAATCAGTTTCTTCTGTATTTCGGCTGGAATACAAGAATTTTCTTCTTTTTATTTCTAGTCCGTGGAGTCTATTCTTAATGCGGTTGGTAGGGTTTCTTATTTTCCTGTATGTAGAATCTGTGAGTAATCATTCTATTTTCAGTGTGTAGTCGGTGCGTGTCATTATCACTGTAGCGTTGCCTATATCTACGGGCAAGATTATTGTTTCCGTATCTTGGCGTAGTGTTTTGAGGGCATGAATTTCTTCTTTGGTCAAATTTGGTCGATGGCGAATTTGTGGTTCTCAGTGGACATGATATATCCTGTCTGATCTCTTCTGCAGATTCGATAGGGAGGTGTCTGATTGCAATTTCAACCCTGCTAATTTCTTTTATTTTTTGCAAGTTGCTTTTACATAGCTCCAAAACAGATAGGTCTTATTGCGATGAAAGCGACAGGAAGGGACTAGGAGTGGGAAGGAAGTGGCCTTAAGGTACAGCCGCAGCATTTGCCTGGTGTAAAAATGGAAAATCACGGAAAACCATCTTCAGGGCTGCTGACAGTGCGGTTCGAACCCACTATCTCCCAAATACTGGCTAATTACTTCTTCCACTGGTATCCTACTAGGAGCTACTGCATAGTTGAGTCCTTATTTTCAAGGCTGAAGTAGTAGGTTCACTGAGTGGCTTATCTGCGAGATTAATACATTCTTCTGCAGTGAATCAGATGGTTTCGGATTTTGTTTTATTAGGAGGCGGTCAAATTTCTTGTTTTGTTTGGCACTGGCTAGATCCAGTGTACGCTGAGATTGTGTGTTGCTAATGCTGTCTAACTTGGTCCAGTCATTAAGAAAGAGAAAGTGCTGGCAAGTTCCAAGTGTAGGTGAAATAATTTATTGTTGAGGTGGTCCAGAGCCTGTCTGGTGTCCCTGATCCGTTCCCTGAGAAATTTCATGCTGGTTTCATGAAGAATACTCTCTGTCTGTCGGGTCTTGGTGTGATATTTCAGTCTCACGCATGCTTGTATAATGCTGTTGTCTTTGCAGCATTTCAGAAAGGCGAGTCGAGCCAGGTAGTTACTCATCTTCTTTCGAAGGTTGTCGAACTGCTTTGAGAATATCCTCCCTGTAAAGGTTACGTACCTTAGAAGAGAAGTTTCCACGGTGTGTAGAATTATTTAGTTCTTTTTCCGGGTTGAACCGTGTTGTTGTTTTCTGTACATTATGTACAGTTTGCCGCCGTTTTGAATACATAGCAGTATTCTTTGTCAAGGCGACTGATATACCCCTACTTGATCCGAGGTAATCAGTCCCCCAGGCAGCAATCACACTACAAGAGTGGTTCCTGACCTTGGTCTTATATATCCTAGCCTTTCTGGCTGACGTAAGCCCCCTGGCTGTCTTGAGAGAATTCTGAGAAGTATGTGTCACAGCCAGGTAGTGGGGCTTGCCCTCGTTGTTATGTAACTGGAGGTTCATCCTGCGTGTTTATGTTGTGGTCTGTATGTCTTAATCTATATATGATAGGTATCCAAGGATTTCCGATTTTATATCCTTCTTCAAAATTCATATTGTTCAGGTGTTTCTTGATTTTGATAGCCCCATGAATTTTCCTTTCCAGATTCAAGGTATAGGTGCTATGATCTTGGTCTTGTCAAATGATATTCTTAGGAATGCTTGGCTACAACTGAAATATCTGTGTATTGGGTCTTGGTGTGACGGATGTGTTCTTTTTTGGCGGGTAGAGATCAGATGTTTTGTTTCACCAACATAGCACTTTCAATGTGGTATACTCCACTAACCTGTAGTGCTATTGTGTCTTTTACTGGTGGTAGATAAAGGGCTAGCTTCCGGTGTGGTTCTTCTCATCATTAGCAATCACAAGAGCAGGCTGTTCTAATATCACTGTTTAACAGGGCCATAGCGATATCACACACAGAACACCTCAAAGAAGAGAAAGAACACCTCACGAGAAATGGCTACTCGCTCAATCACATCAGAGTCTTTAGAAAATCAGAAGAAAAAGAATAGGCCGCCGTAGAAGAAAATAACGGGAAAGAAGAACTGACTCGCCCGAAAACAGCGATACTTCCATACATTAGAAACACTACAGCAGGATCGGCAAGATACTGGATAAACACGGCATAAAAACCATCTATAAACCACAAAAGAAGCTAACCCGTTATCTACCACCAGTAAAAGACACAACAGAACTACAGGCTTCTGGAGTATACCACACTTAATGTAGCTGCGGAATGTGCTATGTTGGTGAAACAAAATGTCTGATCTCTATCCGCCAAAAAGAACACATCCGTTACACCAAGAACCAAAACACAGATATTTCAGCTGTAGCCAAGCATTCCTATGAAGCAAGACATGAAATATCATTTGACAAAACCAAGATCCTAGCACCCATCCCTTGGAATCTGGAAAGGAAAATCCGTGAGGCTATCGAAATCAAGAAACACCCGAACAATATGAATTTAGAAGGACATAAAATCAGCAATTCTTGGATGCCTATCATACATAGATTAAGACATGCAGACCACAACAAAACACGCAGGATGAACCTCGAATTACATAACAGTGCGGGCAAGTCCCAGTACTGGGCTGTGACACATACTTTTCAGAATTCTCTCCAGACAGTCAAGGGGCTTACATCAACCAGAAAGTCTAGGATATATAAGAATAAGGGCAGGAACCACTCTTGTAGTGTGATTACTGCCTGGGAGACTAATTACCTCGGATCGAACAGGGGTATTTCAGTCGCCTCGACAAAGAATACTGCAATGTATTTGAAACGTTGGCAAACTGTGCGTAATGTACAGAAAACAACAGCACGGTTCAACCCGGAACAAGAACGAAATAATTCTACATAATTTGGAAGCTTCACGTCTAAGACACATTCTTGTTGAGTTCATGCATAAACACGACCTCATATAACATTATAAGCCATCCCACAGGCTAATCTACTAAAAGGTTTGATAATCTAGGAGTTATGCCATTTTAAACAACAATCATCATCTACTAAAGTTAATTCTTTACGAATCACGAAAATAAACTCAAGTAGAATTATAAACCTACTCAGAATATTTAACTGGAGTTTTATGAACCAGATCTACTTACCTTTTATGATTTTGCTGTGTGAAAAAGAAAAACAAGGAATATTTACATTTCACAAAGACTGCTTTACTTTATCAGGACAGAAACTAGACCATCCACGACTATGACTGCTGTAACAATGATATGTTGAATTCACTTGATCGTTGTTGCTCTATTGATGAAGTGATACTCTTGTTCCTCACCAGATGGTTCACCATGTGCTATTATATTCTAAGTTGTAGCTCACATCATGATTTCTGCCCGAGTCTGAGGTTTCATTGGGCGTGTATTAGAACAAAAAGCTGACAAGGTCATTAAAAGAAGGTGGGAGTGAATATTCATGATATAGAATTAATGACAGAAAAGAAGAGAATACGAGGGAGTGCTGAGCATAAGCTATTGTCTTTGATTACCGGTTGATCTCAGGATGGAATTTTCACCTGAAAAATCACACTGTGTCAGGAGAGGCATCCAGCCTTAAACCCCAAACCAAAACCTGAAATGTGCCACTTGGCTCCAGTGATCCCAAATATCTGGGACAAGGTGAAAAAAAAAAGTAGTAGTTTTAGAAGAGAACTGAAGTGAGGATGAGGGTGGAGAGAGTAGTAGTCTGAAATGGGGAGGGGGAAGGAAGGCAGAGGAAGGACAACACATTTTCATCTCCATCTCATTTATCTCCTTTTCTGCCTTCATCTTTGATTGATCTCAATTCTATTTTTCACGAATATTATCACTCCTGATCCCTTATCATCTTAACAATGAATATATACACCGCCTAACAAAAAAAGTCAAGTACCCTGACGGAGTGCTTGAAAGTGAATGAAACTACATATGCTGAAAGACCATGTGCCTTTACTGAACTGATTACAATATGGGATGAAAGAGACAAGGCCACTAGAATTACAGGTGGAATGTTGGCACTAGGTCAGTAGGGTGTCGCACCCTCCCTGGCCGCAATGCATGCCCTTATGTGGTTCGGAATGGTGTTAGACAGCCTTTGGATCCACTCCTGAGGCAAGTTCATCTGCAGTTGTTTCAACTGTCCCTCCAGATCCCACAGGTTGACACGCGGACGGATTCCCCTTCCAATGTCATCCCACATATGTTCAATGATGGAGAGATCCGGGGATCTTGCTGGCCACAGGAGGACCTTAACATGCTTTAGACAGTCCATGGACAAACGTGCTATGTGTGAACGTGCATTACTGTATCTTGTTGGAACAATGCCCCAGGACAAGCGGACGCAGAATGCCTGTGACGTATCGCTGTACCATCAAAGTCTGCTGAAGCACTATTACAGGTGATCTAAACACATGCTATGGCTCGCCACACCATGATGGCAGGGATTTACGCCTGTGTGTCTTTCCACAACACGGGCAATCTACCCTCTGCTCCCGACGCCGATAAACCCGCACAGGATGGTCATTTTTTTTTTTTTTTCGTGTGGCTATTTCTAGCCGAGTGCAGCCCTTGTAAGGCAGACCCTCCGATGAGGGTGGGCGGCATCTGCCATGTGTAGGTGACTGCGTGTTATTGTGGTGGAGGATAGTGTTATGTGTGGTGTGTGAGTTGCAGGGATGTTGGGGACAGCACAAACACCCAGCCCCCGGGCCATTGGAATTAACCCGACCTGGCCGGGAATCGAACCCGGGACCCTCTGAACCGAAGGTCAGTACGCTGACCATTCAGCCAACGAGTCGGACAGGATGGTCATTGGAGATTATGGAGAAGTGGGACTCATCACTGAACATGATGCGACGCCAGTTGTCCTCTGCCCGTGGCTCACGGGCAGGACACCACTCCAAGTGCAGGCGTGTTCTGGTGTCAATGGCAACCGATGCATGGGGCGGTAGGACCCCAATCTGGCGGTTGCGAGTCGTCGAGACACTGTGCGGGAACTCATAGGATGTTGTAGAGTTTCCAGTACATGTTCGCGGATGCGTAAGCTATGGGATACTGCAATGCCTTGTGCACCATACAACGGTCCTCCTTCGGGGTGGCGTTTCTCGGTCGACCCGAACCTGCACGTGATTGGGTGTCCTCATGTACCCATTGAATCGAACCTCGGGCCAGTGACATCTGAATGGCCCACATGCCTGGCAATTGCACGATATGACCAACCAGCCTCATGCAGTCCCACAATGTGGCGTCTGTCAAATGTTGTCAATTGGAGGAAAGGCTGTCTAACGCGTCTGCGAGGCATCGTGGGTGCTTCATATATAGTCCCCTCTGCACGTCTTGCTTAACTGTCTGACTCACAGCAGCTGACTGGTAACAACTTAACAACAGGACGGTGCCATCACAAATGCACTGTGGTGGGCATTCTACACATTACAGATCCTTGTAAAACTAAAACTAATTTACTCACACATCAGTGGAATGCATGTATACTGAAATGGGGTAATATTGGACCATTCCTTCTTGGTACTTAACTTTTTGTATCAGACTGTGTATAATGAGAACCAATTTTGTGTTTAACCACCATTATCATGTTGGATGAGATTTTACAGTATTAATCAACTTATTAAAGGGTGTATATGAAACTCGGAACATGCCTTACTGACCCCTTGCTTAAACTACGCGGGGAGTTTGAGCGTTTGAGGCTGTCTCTTGGAGAGTCGCCCCGAGCCTGCAGGGACAAGCTTCTCCGAGACGAGGGGCGGGGAGAGTCACTTGGGCGAAAACTTGGCCACAGCAGGTTGATGCTGGACTGGACCGCTTGCTCCCCACTGTTCACTACAGAAGTACGAAGTGGACACATTTTCAGTTCACAGTGCTATCAGAACAATCAACACATGCAAACAACCATGCATTACAGTAACAGGCATAAAAATATAATAATCTTAATGGTTACAAAGAAGCAGCTAGAAAATCCAGGGAAAAAAAATTCAACAGCAGGAGACAACAAATAATGGAATATATGACTGAGATTTTGGCTTCTCAACTTAGTAACCCCAGCCTCTTCATACTATAATTCTTGATCATTTCATCATAATGGTATATGCATTACAAAGGGAACAATAAAATGTATAGATATAATTTGACAGAATGCTAGGAAAAAAGGTAGGAACAAATTCAAAGGATAATAAAGGTAGGAACAAATTCAAAGGATAATACAGAGAGAGGTAATTATGGGCAAGAAGTCATCAGGAAGAAGAGACAAGGACCAACATGAAACCAAAAGAGGAAGTTTCTCCTAGTGAGTTTGTCAGTGGAGAGGGTCTCCACTTCTCCATTACATATATAAAAAACTGATGGGTTCCATTTCTTCATCGAAAAGCCCCGTATGCCTTGCCTTCTACACCTGCAACTTCCTTTTTTTTTTTTTTTTTTTACTTTATCTTCTTTTTATCTAGTTTCCCCATTTCCAAAAGACTGAAGATCCCTCAAGATGATAATAATAATCATCATACGGCCTCAGCAAATGTATGCACGCATTTTGATTTGACGCCATCTAGGCTGCCTGAATGTCAATTTAACTTTCCATTTTCCTCTACCAGATGGCACACAAGAATAGATCTTTATTGGGCGATCTATAAACTGTCTTAATTAATTTGTTCGGCAAACACCAAACGTGTTAGAGATCTTTTACATGCTGACACCGCACGACACGAATGCCGAATGTACTTCTTTTGCCCTTCAAAAATCTGACTACGAATTGAGAAGGTCCTCATCTGTGAATAATACAGCTCTTCCACCTCTCCTGCGAGGCTCGCTAAGAAATAGATCTGGAAAAAATGGGCTGAGGAGGAGAGAGCTCATCTATGAAGACTATTGTCATGCTAAATACAGATGATTCTTACTTTCTCTTCTAAACCAGCCGTAGGAAATTTTGCCATGGTAGATATGTCCTTGCAAACGGTTCAGTTAGCTCAAAATATTTGTAGAGTATTGTAACTACGAATGCCACTGTCTTACTTTAGACATCACAACATCCTGGTATCTCTTAATAGCAACTGAAGGACATTAAACAAATAACATTTTTATTTCAAAAACTAAGTTCCCAAAACAGAACCATAAATTAATTTCATCAATTGCAAATTTGAAAGCATTCAAGCTCTTTAGGCCTTCTCAATCATGAACTGCCTAACAAAGGAGGTGCGCTAGCCGCCAGAGTCTTGGAGAGGCGTGGCAGGCCAAACGCTGTTAACTTCATGACTGCTAAAGTCTTAACATTTTTATTATTAACAATTTTGTAATTTTTTTTTTCAAGGATTCGTAGTAGAGATCGGGCCAGGTAGGAAGACATCTGGGAGCGCGTGCGCACTTTGGACTATCTCGCGTAGCGTATCCCCTCCTAACAGAGCTCCTGCTACAAGGACAGCGCAGTGCATAAGTTTACACTCAGCTGCCGCGCTCTGCTTTCTAATTTCCCGTTGAGTGGTAACTGTGGTTAGTGATGGTGTACGTTAGGCCTATCTGTGACAGCATGGAAGACGTTAAAAGTAGCCTGCATCGTAAGATGCTAAAGAGTCAGACTCGTGCAGTAATCTTGAACTTTATGGAAAGGGAGGCAATGGAAGAAAAGTTTGTGATAGATTGTAAAAAAAAAGTGCAGGAAAGAGTAGCAGCAGCTGTTGGAGTGTCAGAAAGTTATTTGGTACGGATTAAGAGCGAAAAACGAAAGAATTAGGAAAACCTATGGATAGTCTGTTTGAAACACCAAACAAAAACAGAATGCGCACAAAGAATATTACTGGATTGGACGACTTTGACGAAGGTGATGTATGTCATATTGTTAGCAAATTTAATTTAGATGAAAAATGTTTACCTACAGTTTCAAAAATTCGTGTAGAGTTAGGTAAAGACTTAAAGTTCAAAGGATCCATAACTAGCGTCAAGCGAATTCTTCGATCATTAGGATATCATCAGAAAAAAGCTAAGACTAACAAGCGCATCCTAATGGAAAAACATGACATAAAACACAAAAGGTTTGTTTATTAAAAAATGCCCAGTATCGGGCGGAGGATAGTTGTACATGCTGGCGGTGCAATGGGTTCCATCGAGAACTGTCTGCTAATCTGGAAGTCTGGCAGCAAAAGTGGCGACTACCGTGATGACATGAATAGTGACTTTTTTTTTAAGAGTACCGGTATGAAAGATAACTTCCACCTCGCAGTGTTCTCGTAATTGACTACGCGTCATATCACAACAAGGAAGTAGATCGTGCTCCAACCTCCAGCTCTCGGAAAGTGACGATGATTTGGCTAGTGAATAGGAACATTCCATGCCGTGAGACGATGTACAAACACGAGTTTTATGAGCTTATCAAATTGCACAAGCCGGCACACAAAACCTACGTCCTAGATTAACTCATGGAACAGTACGGACACTCGGTAATTCGACTGCCCCCATATCACCCTGAATTAAAAAGTATTGAAATAATGTGGGCAAAAGTGAAGAACTGGGTAGCTTCTCACAACGTCACCTTCACTATTGACGACGTAGAGTAACTCACTTGACAGAAATTCGTGTCAATATCCGCCGATGACTGGAACATTAGGGATGGGGAACATTTTAAAGACATTTGGAGTCCTTTGCGATCCAGCTGGGAGCCGACGACACGTCATCCGGTGAGGACGACAGAAATGATGACGGAGGACTCAGTGGAATTGAAGAGATGTAGTGGACATAACAAAACAAGAATGTGCTCATTTGTGAATAATTATAATGTCATTATTTTATTACTTCTAGTGCCATTTAAGTTATCTTCGTATACATACGTTGTTACTCAGCATATGTAGACCCTTTATGGTGTTTCCTTTTATGAATTATATTTTGTTTCTGTACCCGAGAACAATTATATAATCATACATATCATATCGTTAAGTCACATTTCTTATTTTACAACAAAACATTGGCATTAAGGAGCTAGGGACAAACGATCATATAGTCTAACACTGCTTTTTCGCCTTAAAACAAAAGTACTTATTATTATTATTATTATTATTATTATTATTATTTCTTAATCTGCTTACCCTCCAGGGTCGGTTTTTTTCCTCGGACTCAGCGAGGGATCCCACCTCTACCGCCTCAAGGGCAGTGTCCTGTAGCGTGAGACATTGGGTCGGTGGATACAACTGGGGAGAATGACCAGTACCTCGCCCAGGCGGCCTCACCTGCTAATGTGAACAGGGGCCTTGATGGGAGATGGGAAGAGTGGAAGGGATAGACAAGGAATAGGGAAGGAAGCAGCCGTGGCCTTAAGTTGGGTACCATCCCGACATTTGCCTGGAGGAGAAGTGGGAAACCACGGAAAACCACTTCCAGGATAGCTAAGGTGGGAATGGAACCCACCTCTACTCAGTTGACCTCCAGGCTGAGTGGACCCCGTTCCAGCCCTGGTACCACTTTAAAATTTCGTGGCAGAGCCCGGAATCGAACCCGGGCCTCCGGGGGTGGCAGCTAATCACGCTACCCACTACACCACAGAGGCCGATATTATTATTATTATTATTATTATTATTTCCTTTCACCCTCTTTGGGGTATGCTGAATCAATTCTTTCTCTGTGTGTTGTTCTTTTCTTAGTGCCCAGTATTTCTTCCTTCTTTCTGATCTTCGTATCTCCTCGTCTTCCAAGATAATAGATGTGGCTTTTAATGTAGATTTGTTTTGAAACGTTATGTTTTCTTCTTTACTTATTACTTTAGCTGTTCTACCGAATAGTGATTTTTCTGTTATTTTTAATTCTACCAAGTCTTTTTCAGTTTCTTTAAACCAGTTCGGTTCTGTTTTGGGTTACGGAAGAAGTCAAGATTTGTTCGGTTAATCATAGAGTTCATTCCGAGGAGAAGATGACCGTAAAAATGTATCCTCTTTCTTCGCATAGTATCTGAGAGCTTTCAATGTTCTTGTAACTTATTATTATTATTATTATTATTATTATTATTATTATTATTATTATCGAGTTATTTTACATGACGTGGCTTAGGTTATGAAGGCTGGTGCTATAGCAAACCATATTCTACACTGCACATTTACAGCGTCGTAAAGTTAATTTTAAATCAAATTATAATTTAAAAATAAGGACTACGCAAATTGATACACGGACAGGATTTTGACAGCTAATGTAATAAGAGGTTAAATTATGTTCTAACTCCTTCAATCTATCTGTCATCTCTAACACTTCTAAATGCATTCATTTCGGCTAGGTATGTGTGTTATTTTCAGCCGGAAGGGAATTCCACTAACTGAAAATCTGCGGAGTGTTACATGCCAGTTATAACTAGGGCCCGGATTTTTAGGTTATAAACTATTTTATTCCTTGCTAGCTAACTGCAGTATTTTAACTTACTTATCCATTTGATTATCGTTGGAGTAAATTACTCGAATCTTATAAAACCTAAAAATAACTAAATAAGACGTTAAAACCTAAAAAAACTAGATGGGCTATTCAAGACAGTATTACGTTATTTTGAAATAGAAGTACCAAATATTAATGAAATTGAATGATTTTTAAAAAAATAAACATTATGCACGACTTTTTGAAATGACTTCATGGTTTGGAACTGGAAGTGGTTTGCAAGTATAACTAATGAGAGCGAAACAACGTGATACGATACTATTCCACTAGGGTACAGCACAAATCAAGAGACAACCCCCTGCCGTTCACTGACCTGTATCTAGCAGGTACAAGCCCGCCTAACTTGCCAGCTTCAGTGCATCTCTCATTGTGTACGGCTCGACTCGTTGGCTGAACGGTCAGCGTACTGGCCTTCAGTTCAGAGGGTCCCGGGTTCGATTCCCGGCCGAGTTGGGGATTTTAACCTTAATTGGTTAATTCCTACGGCACGGGGGCTGGATGTATGTGTTGTCTTCATTATCATTTCATCCTCATCATGACGCGCAGGTCGCCTACTGGCGTCAAATAGAAAGACCTGCAACTGGCGAGCCGAACCCGTCCTGGGATATCCCGGCACTAAAAGCCATACGACATTTCATTTCATTGTGTACGGTCGACTACCGCCAGCTACGGCTGTTTAGCTCTATACACACTATTATGCGAAAGACTAAAATTAATTTTCCCTATAAATCAAGTTATTATTGAAGGCAGTTTAAGAAGCTTGCGAATCTCAGAAGTAGCGATGCCTAAAGGCAAGTCATCATTTGCTTTACGTCGCACCAACGCAGATATGTCTTATGGCGACGATGGGATAGGAAAGGCCTAGGAATGGGAAGGAAGCGGCCGTGGCCTTAATTAAGGTACAGTCCCAGCATTTGCCTAGTGTTAAAATGGGAAACCACGGAAAACTATCTTCAGGGCTGCCGACAGTGGGATTCAAACCCACCATCTCCCGATTACTGGATACTAGCAGCACTTAAGCGACTGCAAGAAAAGTTTGAATGAATAGTATAACTTTAGTAATGATTGAAATGATCATTAAAAACTATTTCAGGAGGATAAAAAACTAAAAAAAACTATTTTGAGCTATTAAAAAACTAAAACGTTGTTTTTAAGAACCTAAAAATCCGGGCCCTAGTTATAACAAATATTTCGGGTCAACTGTACGTCGCCACAACACTGAGCGAGAAGGGGAAGTCAGCGTTCTCGCTCCCACGGCTCTCCTTTCTCACTCGCACACTTCCCCTCACCGGATGTCTTCCTAGCTGGCCCGATCTCTAGCAATATGTCCTTGGATACTCCCAGCACTAAAATAGATGTCCATCTCATATCTTCTGATCCGTTAAAGATTAAATTCTTAAACTGTATTATGGGGCTCATAAAGTACTGTCTTAATCCTCTCGATCACATATGTTATTACCAAGAAACAGGTAGAAACTTAGTTTTTTAAATGGGACTATACCTATTTCACCCAAAAGAACAATAAAGAATAGAATGACAAATTTAGTTATGTGATTACTTTGCGAATCAGGAGAGTACTTTTGGAGATATTGCAAATTTGTGGCTATTAGACAGAAAGCGATGCGCCACTTGTTGTGATGTTCAGTGTATTGTCTACCTGCACGACTCATGCTTTGTTAATAAACGCACATACTGAACGTATTCCATACATAGCTTATTGTGATGGTATTGTGCAGTCAAAATGTTTGAGGGTCAGCCACACTCGTAAGAATACAATTAGAAGAGGCGTTCACAAGAAACTAAATGGACGAGTTTTGTTTCACTTTAAATTTTAATATGTAAATTAATTTGATTTCTCCAGTTCACCAGTCCTAAAAGAGTACGGTACTTATTTCAACTCGACCACTGCCTGTTGCTAACGTACATCGATCTTACATGTCGGCTTTAAGGATGACCAAAGAGCACAACAATGTTGTCCGTTAAGTTTGCATCCATTCTTCCCAATGACCATATCATCCACTGGATTTTGAAGTTGTTGATTTCATCTCATGTACTATGTACTCACGAGAAGGACAATAAAGCACTAAAATTATTACAATTTCACTGTGTTATCTGGTCTTTTTTCTGATTCAACAGACATGAAACAAAAGCTTTGTAACTCTGAAATGCTGTAGGCCTACAGCATACGTTTTTTCCCCAGTCCCAATGCCGAGACTGTATAAGGAGCAATAACAGAGATAACTTACAAACATCTCCAAATATATTTCATTCTTAAAAGTGCACACAACAAAATACAATTTCCAATCAACTTACTCTATTAAATATAATCCTGGAAATATTCACAGATTTAGATTTTTATTGATAGGTTGATGGAAAGCATCATTAACGTGGAAATATTGTTCACTTGCAATGGTAATGAATTGTTGTGATTGTTTCTTTTATAAGCTGCAAAATAGTGGCATCAAGATGATAATAAATATGATTAACGAAACAAGAAGGAAAAAAAAGTGAACGAATGCTCACTTGATGAGGGACGAACAAACGATGAAAGCCAGAGACAGTCAACAATAACATTATACTCACCCTTACTGCAATTACAATAACTAACCCGGAGAATAGGTATGAGGTTATCCACCCTTCAAGACACTATAAATAAAATGACGAGATTTTAGACCAATTCACTATTTAAGGGACCGGTTTCAACCCAACCAGGGGTCATCCTCAGCCTCATAATTCTAAACATCGGCAAATTATACGATGTATTTACAATCATTAAAATCCTTTACCGTATACATTATCACAAGACATAAAACACGCATTAAAATATAACGGGTGGTTCACCAATCCCTTATTTTATCAGAGACAGGCAACCCAAATAACATGTACAACCTAAAGATCCTTATAATTTAGTTTTATGTACACCAAATAACTTGAAATTTCTCATTTAAAGTTAAAAACTTCATTATTGTTCCGTATTGAATAGAGAAATAAGATGTACAATATTATAGGTTAGGATCCACCTTTCAATACTCCGTAATAAGATGGTAAAAAGTAGTTACAACCTGTTTAATGGGACCGGTTTCAACACATTTTAAGTGTCATCATCAGCCAATTTGCGGAGATCTTAAAACAACTAGCACATTGAATACAGGCAAAAAATTAACATTGTATCATAACGTAGCAATTCAGTAAATGTTCAATGTGTTTTGAACATTTACTGAATTGCTACGTTATGATACAATGTTAATTTTTTGCCTGTATTCAATGTGCTAGTTGTTTTAAGATCTCCGCAAATTGGCTGATGATGACACTTAAAATGTGTTGAAACCGGTCCCATTAAACAGGTTGTAACTACTTTTTACCATCTTATTACGGAGTATTGAAAGGTGGATCCTAACCTATAATATTGTACATCTTATTGAAATTTCTCCTTATGGTCAATAAGGCTAAGCCTCTCACCTAACTGTGTGTCATCACATCACTGTAAATTGATCCATGGGCCTATGAAAAGGAAACACTACTATGCACAATTCTGCACCAAATACTAAGGTCCATTTAGTAAACATGCGGTTTACTGCACCTTGAAATAACACAGGTACCTGTAATACGATTGAATTAATAGGTTATGTCACATGCTCTGTAACGTAAGGAAGTTAAAGAACACTGTAAACCTTCATTGAAGACTTTGACATATATGTTAACTTTCAAGGTGGACCGGCCATACTTAATTACTAAACTTGTTGACTTCGTGGCTGAATCGGATAAGAGCTGAAGATGTGTGTCGGCAGCTTAGTGGTTTGAATCCAGCATATTGCAATACTTTTGAACAAGAGGCAACTTCAATATCAGATGGAAATGGTAAACATAGTATTTGTAACACAATTTTTATTCATCTATTATAACATGATTTAATATTAAAACTAATGAATAACAACATGCAAGTATTTAGCCAATACAATAATATTTCTTTCTTTATCCGTTTACCCTCCAGCAAGGACTCAGCGAGGGATCCCACCTCTACCGCCTCAGCAGCGTCAGACTTTGAGTCTGGGGATGAAACGGGGGAGGAGGACCAGTACCTCGCCCAAGCAGCCTCATCTGCTATGCTGAACAGGGGCCTTGTAGTGGTGGGGGATGGGAAGACTGGAAGGGAAGAGGGAAGGAAGCGGCCCTAGCCTCAAGTTAGGTACCATCCCGGCAGTTGTCTGGAGAAGTGGGAAACCCCGGAAAACCATTATGAGGATGGCTGAGGAGGGAATTGAACACCCCTCTACTCAATTGACCTCCCAAGGCTGAGTGCAGCCCGTTCCAGCACTTGTACCACTTTTCAAATTTCGTGGCAGAGCCGGGAATCAAACCCGGGCCTCCAGAAGTGGCAGCTAATCACATTAACCACTACTACCACAGAGGCAGTCACAAAAATACAACAATTAATTTTTTTTGCTGCTGGTTTTAAGGGGTACGCTCTGATTTGGCGTCTTTCCCCTAAGGAGGGGTGGGGAAAGGATTGGGAAGGAAATCGGCCTTGGTCTTTTATTAAGGTACTCTCCCGCCATTCGCCTGGTAGTGAAAATGGGAAACGGAGGAAAACATTTTTCACGATGGCCAACATGGGATTCGAATCCACAATCTACCAAATCCAACGCACACACCTACCAGGTCACACGACAGCACTTATTCATTTCCTCACGATGTATTCCTATGAAGTGTACGTTGAACTGTTGCTAATTTATAGAGAACGTACGGTCAAATTAATATGTATGTCACATGCTCTGTAATGGCAAAATTTCAATGAACACTATAAAGTGGTCAACATTTCGAACACTTGTTACTCTGAATATGCAAGGTAACCTACTCCTACAGACCATTACATTGTAGTCCAACCTGGTTACGTAAGATTGGATAAAACTTTTATCTGAATTTCTAATATGGTGTTTTCAGTGTTTTCTATTTTGTTATTATATATTTTAATGTGTGTTTTCTGTTTTGTGATAATGTATACAGTAAGGGATTTTAATGATTGTACATTGTATAACTTGCCGATGTTTAGAATTATACGGCTGAGGATGACCACTGGTCCCTTAAATAGTGTCATTTTACTCGTAGTGTATTGAAAGATGGATAACCTCATACCTATTCTCCTGATTACATGTCAATACAGGTAAAACATGAAGTTCTTAACTTACAAAAAACTAACCCATCAACAACATATAAACAACAGCTAGTTTGCAATAACTTTTGATGAGTAACTTCTAACCCATCTTAGTGGTCTGTGAAAGCACTTACCTTTGTTAACTAGCAGAAAACATTACAGTGTAAACAGTTAAATACAGAATACTGAATAGGCCACTACAATGACAAGAGTGCTTGACTGGTGTGTCACATGCAAAAATAAGGACAATAACAATGGTGCAAGTGAAGTGTACAGTACATGCTCATGGCACTTACTCACTTACACACCTAAGTGTTTTAACTGTGTCTCCCGCTCCTCAAGCTCTGCCAATGCTTCAGATAACTGTAGACATGTTAGTGGACAAGGACAAACAATCATATACTATCATTAGCAGACATCACTACAGTATAACCACTTCGAAGCCATCGGTTGTTTACATCAGTGTCGCTCAAAGTATGGACATTTAAGGCATTGAAACTCAGCTCAAAATTCATTGTCCATTTCTTTCCCGTTGATCATCAGAATGTAATTTTGTTAAAATTTAATTTGAACTTCCTCATTCCAAGCATTCAAAGAGAACTTAGAACTTGTCAATTAACTTCAAATTATTCAATAATTCAGAGTTTCTGAATAGTACGGATGCAGTCCAAGATGAGTGCAAGATAAATATAAAACAAAGGTAATGGAATGAAGTCAAAGGAAATCTACTGTGTTAAAAATACAAGTTAGGAAATGAAACCTTAAAGTAAATGAATATTACTACTTAGCCTGGAAAAATAAAAAACAAGGGGACCATCCAAATGAGGAAAGCTACCTGAAGAAAAATTTGCTTACCTCTAGCAGAAATATACAGATATGTAAATTACAAAGGAACATCTGATGTTGTTAGTGTAGAGCTTACATGAATTGTGTTGTTTCTGGAATGCTGGCGTTCAGTTAGGTAACGGAAATTCAGTCCCGACTACCTATGCAGGGCACCACGAGCAGGAATCAGCTTCACCAATCTCTTTGCTGTGCCATTTATACAAAATCTTAGAAAGAATGATTCTGGACAGACTATCTGAAGTGATAGACCCACTACTCATACCAGAACAAGCCAGCTTTCGACCAGGGAGAAGTTGTACTTCCCAAGTACTGCACCTCACACAATATATCGAAGACGGCTATGAAACCAACAAAGTCACTGGAGTAATTCTTGTTGACTTGACATCAGACTACGATACAGTTAATCACCGTATACTGCTTCGTAAAGTGCACAGTATAACTAAGGACTATAAACTCACCCAAATGATTGAGTACTTTCTACAGAACAAGTTTTTTTTGTTTAATTCCAAGGCCAGAGGAGTAGATGGAGGAACTTAAAGAATGGCCTTCCAGAAGGGAGTGTGCTAGCTCCTATACTCTTTAACATCTACACCAATGATCAGCCTCGCCCACAAGGGACAAAGAGCTTTATTTATGCAGATGATGTCGCTCTGGCAGCTCAAGAGGAAACATTTGAACTTGCTGAAGAGAAGCTCTCCCATGCTCTACAAATTCTAAGTGGTTATTACCAAGAAAACCAACTAAAGCCAAACCCATAAAATAAAAAAACAAGTCTGTTCTTTTCACCTGAAAACTCGACAGACAGCAAGAAAATTGCAAGTGATTTGGGAAGGTAAAATATTAGAACACTGCTTCACTCCCAAATATCTTCTTGTTTGTAACTTGTGTCCAACTACTTGCTCTCTCCAGAATGTGATCGACGCTACCAAGAAAGCATGTGAATTAGCTGCATAGTGGTCACACCACATTTAATTAAATTTGTATTTATGTAGAGCTTAATCACATCGTTACCTGCCATCATCAGAAATAATTAATGGTTATAGTACTAGATTTGTTATTGTCCTGATATTATTGTAAGATATACTGTATGTTTCTGACACGATTAAATAAATAAATAAATAAATAAATAAATAAATAAATAAATAAATAAATAAATAAATTAAATAAATAAATAAAAGCGTAGAGCTTAGTACTGTTTGGGAGTGAAATATGATATTTCAGAAGAACGTCAAGAGTGAGAATACATTTACTATGTCAAACCCTTGTATACATGCGAGTGCTACCCAGTAATTCACTACGGATCGGGTATGAAGTGAGATGAATCTTCGTAGCTAGTTTTTAGACTGGATGCCCTTCCAGACATCAAGCTGATCAGAGGAGTCAACGCAATGAAATGAATGACAAAATATATGACAGTAGGAAGTGACAGGGTGAAACCCATTACCAGCACATAGCCTACTCCTGTTGAATAGCACCAAGGTCTGCTCAAGGCTTTACACACCCATCCAATCGACGAATCACCATCAACAGCATGATATACCCTCACTCTATACGAGCACTGCGGAGAGATTTGGAATTGAATCCAGGCTTTTGGCATGCAATCTAGTGTTTGGTGAAATTTTTTTCAACCAACAGGATTCCAACTGGCTAACCACGATGTTAGACTATAAAGACTTCAATGCCTTTAATCATAGCCATCAGGTGGGCAAGAGTGAGACGAGCAAATTGGATTAATATTAACAATATTTTTAGTTGTTCCTTTTTCTCTATACATGTGTGCACTAGTCAGTAATTAAATTTTGTAGCTTAGCTTGTTTTGACCCATTTCCTCCATTTTCCACTGTTTAAAAAAATATTTAATAATTAAAAAGTTTTAGTCAGATCAAAACATTATTCAAAGTTTGAAAAAAATGCAGCAAAACATTGAAAATAAATATGTTTGTAGGGATGTGGCGACGCCAATGCCCAGTGGGAAACCACTGCAATCAGCTAACTACCCGAGTGTTGGCGAGAAAACAACAATGTCCCAGTCCTGAACAACTAGGATGAAATAAGGCAGAAAGCCTTCTTCACAATTTCATAAAATCATCCTTCGTCTCTCATCTTCACTTTTCTAAATAACATTTAGAATTGTAACTGGAGGATTTATCCTCATCTCAAGGTGACCATGAAAAGTCTTTTGAAGAAGAATTTCACTGACTGCAATCATGTATTGCAGAAAAGACAGCATTCGGATGTGGTGGGCTGTCATTCGAAAGATTATGATGATCGGAGCATCAGAAAACTAAACAGCCAGTATCTATACAAAAACTTCAAAGAATTAAACAAACAAATCTCTTTCTTCTCGACACACAATGTTAACTCTTTGTGCCAAACTGGAAAATTAAAGATTGTCACTGACATCATGGACAAACATAAAATTCTAATCATGGCCATTCAAGAAATATGGAATAGTGATCAAGATCGAACAGAATCACAAGGGAATGCCTGGAAAACGAGTGATGGAAAACTGTTTGCAGTTTGGTAATAGATTTCTGATAAATCTCAAAATCATAGATTCAGATGAGGAATTTAAACCTCAATCCCCCAGACTTGCAATACTAAGCCTGAAATCTGTAAATAAAATCTATACAATTATCAATGTACATGCTCCCACTAATCAGAAAAATAACACTAAAGGATAAAGTAGAAGCACAAAAATTCTGGGATCTCCTGGATCAAACTTTAATGAACATACCTCCATCACACGTTAAAATTCTCCTTGGCGATTTGGGACAAGAAAGAAGGTACCAAGATATCCTTGGGTAATGGCCAGCATATAAGAGTACGAATCAAAACGGTCAAACATTGGTTGAATTATGCAGAAACCACAATCTAATCTCAAAATCAACATACTTTAAAAGGAAACCTCACCAATTAAAAACTTGGAGACATCCTGATTTCCAAGAACTGGCATGGATAAATTTTACCATAGTGAAATCTACAATGTCAAAGTTCTAAGGGGCGAAGACTCAGGGTTAGATCACTATGTTGTTAAGATCAAAATAAAATTAACTCCAAAGGGTTAAGAAAATACCTTCAAATAAAAATAGAAAAAAATTTGACCCTACCACCTTAATAAATAATAGGGAGTGCTACAGGAAAATAGGAGAAGGATCTGTCAACACTAATACATTAGAAGAACTGACCACCAAACTAAAATTGATAGAAGAGTTAGGTCCAACAAATCCTAGGAAAAAAACATGAATGGTGGGATGAAGAATGTGACCAGGCAACTGAGGGAAGACATCAAGCTTAGATAAATCATCAAGCCTAAAAATCAGACAAATCAAATTTAGAACTAATAAAACAAAGAAAGTTAACCCATAAAATCACCAGACAAACCAAACGCAAACATCTTAAAAATACCTTTAAAGGTTAGAGGAGAGTTTTAACAAAAAATCACGAGATTATTATAAAACCTTTGGTAAATACCTTAAAAAATATCAGCCCCCAATATTAATGCTGAGAGATAAATCAGGAAGGTTAGCCCACAGTAAACAAGAAAATACAGAGATCCTCTCAGGGACATTCAACAAACTTTGAAACTGCAATGACCCACTGGAAAAATTGGAATTAAATACTGACACACCCGTTTGAACCACACCAGATCTAATGGATCCTCCAACTATCAATGAGGTGGAATTCGCAATTAAGAAACTAAAAAATTATGATGCATGTGGTGAAGACCTAGTCTCTGCAGAAACCAGAAAAAAGGCAGGGAAACCAGCAGTCATAAATTTACATCAGCATCTAGTCAAAATGTGGATCACAGAGAAAATCCTAAAACACTGGACCTCGGGCATAATCCATCCAAGATAAAACTAATCCAGACAATTACAGAGGAATAACTCTTTTGGACTGGATTTACAAAACTATCGCCCGCATAATTTACAATAGGATAAAAAACATTCTGGAACCACAACTTGGAGAATACAAAGAATTTTGCCAATACAGAAGGTTCCCAGACCAAATTCTCAGCCTGAAACTAATAATGGAATATTACAAATACAGAAATAAACAGCTGTTTATTTCATAAATTTCAAAAAAGGCTCATGATAGTATACACAGACCCCACTCGTTTAAAAATCCTCAGATCATATGGCCTTCGTCCTAAATTTTAAAAAAAATATTGAATTAACTAACCAACACAATTTCAAAGGTAAAGTCCAGGGGAGAAATGTCAAATGCTTTTACAATAAATACAGGCCTCAGACAAGGTGACAGATTATCCCCATTGCTCTTCAATGTGGCTCTAAATTGCATCATGAAAATTTAGTAAAAGAAAACCAGCCTAAAATCAAAATTGGAGCAAAACTCTCAAGAAGGACAACCTGCCTAGGGTTTGCAGATGATTTAGTTCTTTCAGCCCTTGACATGGAAGAAGTCTGTGCTCAGATCACCACTCTCCAGAAAATTGCATTAAAAATAGGATTACAAATATCCTTTGAGAAAACTCCGAGATCATGCCACTGAAACCCCTCGACATAAACCAAATCATCATAAATTATCAAAAAATTAACACAGTCCTACAATTTAAATACCTTGGAGAAATCATTATGCACAACTTAAGCGAGAAAGCAACATGGATAAATAGAACCAACAAAATGAAAAAAGCACAATTTCTAACCTGGTCAACTTATAACAAAAAATTCTTGTCAACAAACAGTAAGATCCAACACTACAAAACTGTAACTTTGCCCGAAGCCACTTATGCTTGAAGAACCTTGTTCCAAATTAAAAATGAATTGATCAGCTCCTCAAAACTGAAAGAAGAATTATTAGAACTTGCATAAATACTAAGTACCAGGTTGAAGGAGTCTGGAGAATCCTCCCCTATGAAACTGTCTATCGAGAGATTGACCCAGTTACCAGCACAATGAAGAAAGGAATCCTCTCATTTCTTTCACATCTTACGATTACCAGAAAACAGGATTTTATGACAAGTGATGAGAAATATGGGAAAGAAGACAGGAGGACACAGGATCAAAGAAATTCAAGAGGATCTCAAAACGGACTCGAAATTACAGATGTAGAGAACAAGAATAAAACTACCACCCTTGTTAAGAATCACAAATTTTCATCTGAAATGATACATAGGAGGCCTGTAGAGATTTCAGACGAATTAAGAATACTGCGATCAGAATGAATGAAGAAGTACTGGGCAGATAAGAAGATTCAAACAGTACAACCTCCAAAGAAAAAGTGTACATGGAAGACTCAAGTGGTCCTATGTAGCCAATAAAGATAATGTTATTGGCTTCATATCCCACTAATTACGTTACTTTTACTGTTTTTGGAGATGCCGAGATGCCAGAATTTAGTCACACAGGAGATCTTTTATGTGTCAGCAAATCTACAGACATGAGGCTGACGTATATGAGCACCTTCAAATACCACTGGACAGATTCAGAACGAAACCTGCCAAGTCAGGCGGCCAGCGTCTCAGCTGGCTGAGCAATTCAGCCCGGCAAAGGTGTTTAAATAAGGTATCAAGTAGAAGATAATGTTTAAAAGAGATATGTGAAGTGTTTTTCAGTCTAAATTTAATTACGAGTAAATCATATTTTCCCATCTATAGTGGTGGAAAACATTTTTGTTCTCACAATGCTGGCCGGCAGGGTGTGAGAGGTGGTGGTATACAATCTGTAATCATTACATTGTGTGTTAAAATTACACACCTCTCCGCAGTGTCCATATGGAGTGAGAGCATACGATGCTGTCGATGTGACTCGTGCATCAGATGGGGACGTTAAGCCTTGAGCAGACTCCTTGGTGTTATTCAACAAGAGTGGGCTATGTGCCGACACCGGATTTCACCCTCCCTTGTGTATCACCATCATCATTTAACATCCAGATGTGCATGTCACCCATGGGTGCACCAGGTGAGCCAAACATGTCCTCTGACACTCCTGGCACTAATAGCCCTTTGATGAATTAACAAGGAAAGCAGATAGTTATAACAAAATAGAACAAGCCGGAAGAGTTACATCCGGGACCTTTAGGAGTGTATATGCTACCCGAACTGTTAAAAATGGAACCCAAAATGTAATTTTCTATTAAAAAGTTCCAATGGATTTTCTTCACAACTATAGAATTTTTCCAGGAAAAGATTTTTATGTAATAAAAAGCAAAACTGTTATAAATGTTGCATGTTTGGATTTAGAATACAATTTCCAATGAAAATGTTCATTTATAAGTTTTCTTTGTGACCCTAACAACTTGCCAAGGAATTACGAACATATGGACCATAGCACTCCATTTGTTGTGTGGGGAATATGTGGAGTAACAAGTAGGAACTGTATGCCTGGGAGCCTGCGTAAGTACAAGTAATGTTCTCTGGCTGCTGTTAACTGAGGAGAGAGATTGGAAGTAAGTTATTGGAGTTCACTACTGTTACTAACAGCATTCAAGTATTAGTTCTACTTCTCATTTCAATGCTCAAAAATGATGTAAACTCTCAATGACCAATTGCTGAAGTGCTTATACTACAACATAATAAAGAAGCTTCAAACTGTGTTATAAGTGGAGTAATGTATACAAGCAGCTGAGAACTACAAACACACTACAGAGAGGAGCCACTGGAGTTAGTCCCAAAATAATGAACAAATTTCAAATTATATACTTGGATGGTAACCATATCATTTCTCTTTCACATTAGTACAAGCAATTTTTGAAATTTTAACCTATACAATGACATTCTAGTAATAATGGCACAAGTGATTATTAAATCTGTAAACTTCAATTTTCAGACATTTTACAAACATTTCTATTGTTGTATATGTAATTTTCAAGTTTTTATTGCTGAAAAAATGAGCTAATGCCAGTTGTTCACAGTAAAATTTTCCTCCAAATTTATTGTACAATAATTTATTATAAAATTTCTGTTGCTCAAGGTCAAATTCAAGTTTTATAAAACCTTTGATGAAATTTTTCATAGAATAGGACAAGTACTATTCCATAAAATTAATTTTGCAAAACTAACCAATTAGTGAAGTGCTATGAAGTGAGAATTAAATTGAAATAAATAACGTGGTTCAACCTATTCAACGTTATTTGTTATTTCAATTTAATTGTGATACAGTTCAATACGGAATATAATGAAATTTTTATCTTTAAAGGACGTGAGAAGATAGTGAAGTTCGTTTGCAAACATAAACACTAAAATGGCAGGATCCGGGTAGGCTAAGGAAGCTTCTAGTGTTTGAGGTTAAAACACCAATGTATCACAACAGAAATGCAAGATGGGAGGCAGAAAAAATTCAATTGTTGAATTTGTGTCCAAAGTTTGGTCGAACACAAGCCAGGCTGATGCGAAAGTGAAGATAACCCAGCTTTGAACTCAATCCTTAGCAGCACATACACATCTTAGTTCAGAATTTAATTCATAGATGGCCACCCTCATGCTTCCACGGATTTTATGAAATAATTTCACCGTGAATAACACGACTTGTTTTCATCATATTTTTATAAAATTAGTTGTACAACATGGGCATAAGTTTAACCTATAGATTAATATGAAATATGGCTGTGATAGAGTAACCAATAAGTTTAATACTAACTATACACTGCATTGAACTCAGCTTGTCAGAGAAAGCACCCCTCTCCTCAAAAATCAACAAGCTGGACCTGGAACACCTACAACAAGCGATAATGCTCAGCATGCAATTTCAAGCTGAAACACTAACAGCCCAGAAGCCCTGTATATCCTAGTGTGTCTACCACTAAACAGTAAAGTCTTGCCTGAAAAAGTCTGAAAGAGAGATTCTAGCTCCTTACTGGAATATGAGGAAACCCAAGAGACATCACAAATCAGAGCTCTACTCCCAGATACAGAGGCCCTCTGGCTGTGCGAAGAAAAAGAGAATAGCTTTCTATGGTCTCGTGCCAAGATTGCATCCCAACAGCCTGTTAATGTCCTGGCAAAACAGGAAAGTTCCTACCACCTGGCTAATAGACAATTTGAAGGTCTGTGGGTTTTCACGAGAAACCTCTGAAGAAGAAAGGTCAGGTGGAAGGAAGGAGCTACACTGGGAGGAAGATGTGACAATATTACCCCACTCAAGAAAACTATACAATTTTCCTTTAAAACCATTCTCTGATCTGGAATGGCAAGTTATGTGACTTTCTTTTAGGCAACCTGTCAACCAATAAGAACTGTCTTTGAACAAATCAACTTTCTCTATGTAAACATTTTACATACCTACAGTCATATGGCCTAGAAATACGGTAGATTTGAAAGTTAACACACAGTACTGCCATAAGTTCTCTCAGTAAAATCTAAACATGCTATAGTATAGTAATTGTGAATGAAGAAGCGTGGCAACGCTGTATGCTGTCGTCCACAAGGTCACCTTCACGACTCTGTCAGTAACCAGCTTGCAGTTTGCGAACAGCAGGCAGCAGTGAAAGATGAAGTGAGAAGTGTATGAGAATCGTATTGATGTTTTGGCATTCTTTTGCTGCGGAAAGCGAGCAAAGGAAATTTTTCCTAGGCTAAAACCTCTCAGTACCAATGAACGATTTATGTTTCAGACAATAGGATGGTTTAAACAAATGGGTGCAACTGTTGATCATGTCAGATCAGGCCATCATTGGTGTGTATTCCGAAAAGAAGTTGGAATGCTGTTCATGCAAGTATTCAACACAATCCTTTACGTTAACAAACAATTTTGTCCTGTGAAATGTACCGTATTTACGCGAATAATCACCACATATTTTTTTTTTAATTCGAGGCACGAAATTGGGGTGCGGGTTTTATTTGCGTCAAGGTTGCCAACACGCTCCTGGCTCACCTAGTTTTCGATGCTGAGTGTACAGTTATGCTTTGTGCAACCGTAGATGGAAGAAAACACTCTCCACATGTCATATTTAAACAGAAAACAATTCAGACTTTTAATTCTAAACTGACTTTACATTTTTTTTAAATAGTACCGTATTTTACAGAGTAATTTAAATTCAAAATTTCTCCACGTCATGATAGAACGCGTCTTCTGGAACGTACAGGGGTAGCTTTCCACATTTTCACTCACTTTGGTGTGTTTCACAGTTGAAAATAGAGTGAAATCGTAATTCTTTTGTATTCAGAGTTTTAAGGAAAGCCACAATATCACGTAGTGGGCAGTACGCGGAAAAGCAGAATCCGCAAAAACTGCTGAGGGTTGGCATTTCTGAATTGCAAAATGGCTGTTAATTTGAAATCACAGAATTGGAAGTCCTATTTCTGTATTACAAAAACTTCGAATTAACGATGTTTTACTGTATCGCAAAACTAATATCAGATTTTGCCGGTGTGTCTATTTCAAGTGTTTACATTGCACGAAAAGAATTATCTACCATCGGTCGTGTTACTGTCCAGTAAAAAGAGACCACGTGTGAGAAGTATTTTAGGCCAGTATTCACCAACGTTGGTAACTTTTGCTGTTATCTTAGATTTTCAAAACTCGGATACGTCATTATTTCAGATAACGCTCACTTCCGTATTCACCACAGAATTTATTATCTCGGTTTACCAAAACTAAGTTTTCGTTTCAATCTCAGTTTGAACCGCTTTTTTTCATACTGACGTACAGAAAACAAATGACTACATGCTGCCGCCACTATCGAATTGTAAACAAGTTTTTGATTCCATTCGGAGTTTGCAAATAATTTGCATAAATTATGTCCGCTATTGAGCAGAAACGGAGAAATCTAATATGACTTTCCGAGAGAGTGAATTGTTATTGAACTTGGTGGCAGAAAGCATTAACAAAGGGAATAAGAAAAACCAATTATAGCCTACACATTGTACGTCACTCAAAAAATAAGTCAGTATTAGTTCATTCTTCATTAAAAGTCACCCAGTCGTGTACCGTACAAGATATTAGCTATACTTGAGAATTCATTTTAGGCCTACCTATGTGTTGGGAATTCCAGGTTATGTTCGGAGGCTTTAGATAATCTAAAATGTGTCTGAAAATTAGAGTCATCGTAGTCCTGGAAATATGTCGCACATTCTTTCATCCATCTAGGACGTTTATTAATTGCATAATCTTGATCATATTACTCGTCGCTGTGATTTTATCTTTCAATTAGATATTCCAGCCGCCTACGGGCGTTAGACATGGAGTGTGACGAACTTGTAAGTAATTTAGGAGAGGATTCTAGTGATGCAAGAGACAATGAATATTCCCATCTACAGGGAATCGAGCCTATTGCAAGTTCAGATTAATGAAATACCTGTCACGTAAGTAGATCTACTTGCTCATTTTCATGGAAAATAGATTTCATAGTGTACCGGGAAATGATTTTGGGGTTTGAGCATGGGAAGGATCTCAGGTAGTGTCCAGTGTTTTTTTTTGGAGCAGGTACAGAGACGGATAGTATTGCAGGGCGAATAATAGATGGTAATTCTTTTTTTCTATAAAATTTATTAATAATAGCCACAGATATATCACCCTGCACCTGCAACTCAATTTGGTAGTTAATATTTGCCAAAATGTAAAAGAAAAGATTTATGTCATGATTTTCTTGACGTCTGTTTGCTTGAGAATTTCAAAAATAATTATTGTTCTTCTATAGATCATGAATAGCCTACAGTCTTTCTAAATGTTAAACCACACACACATATTACTTAGCACCTTGGAAATTGTCAGTTCATCATTTAAGTTGCTGACCTACAGTCTTTCTAAATTTTGAAACACAAAATAAACACACACTTGTCATGGAAAGTTTGATAAATTAAATATTTGAACTCTTGCAGTATGTCTTTCAGTTTGTTTAAATTGAAAAAATGAAACGAATAAAGCACTTCAATTAATTAATGACTCGGAAAGGAATTTACAGCAAAATATGAACTTTTAACTGACGATGAAATTATGAATTAATATCCACACACAGCACTTGTAAGAACACTGTACTAAACAAAGTGCTTGGTAAAAAGTCAGTCAGTTGTTATTACTCACTCAGATTACAAGAAGATCTGCTTACTAATGTTAGAGTTGTGCTGTACGGTGTCTGGAACATTCCGCGGAGTGCGGACGAAGACTCGAACTCAGCACCGGCGAAGTTCAGTGAAGATACCACATCAATCTCCCTCCTCGATGTCCCTCAATGGGTACCATAACTGAAGAAACCATGTAAATCCCTCGTCGGAAGCGACGTTTAATGTAGCAGGATCTCCTAGCACTTTTGCCAAGATTTCCGTTGTTCTTGGAAGGAATGTCGGAACACGGAAAGTTCAATTGGCACTATTGAATTCACAAATATTGTGGATATTAATATTACACACCGTCGTAATGCACAGTTCTATTTTTATATTGATTTAACGGCGTTAAATTAACATTCACAGTCCATGCTGTAGAAAACACAGTTTTTATATACACAGTTCATAAGCACTTGAAAACGTGATCTATCACAGTTTCTATCACAGTCTCTGAACAAATACTATTAACAGATTAAGGCGGTTTTATGGTTGTATTCACACCACACTAGTCCGTACTACTTAATATTATTGAAAAATGTCCTTAATGTTCACTGGATTTCTCACCGTAGTGATCGAAAGATCGAGACAGTGCACAATGAAAATAGTTAATTTTTACCCTGTTATGAGACGAATGTTGAGTAAATACAGTCTCACACAGTTCACTGTAAGGGAAATATGTCTTAGAAGTGGTTTTAAATTATGATTTCAGTTTACCACACGCAATGATTTATGATATTAGCACAGTTTAGAATTATGTGGAATTACTACAGTTCACGGTGTCGTATTTTAGTCAGTGAAATATTAGACACTTCAATTGTTACTTCCTATTACAGCTTCACCTTTATAATAAATTTGCAAGTATTATATCACGCTAATTCACCTTGAAACACGTCTAGAATCTTACAGTCGTCGCGGCGCGGCGGAAACTTTACGTATGGTACGACGTACTTTTACTATTACAACAGCGTTTGAATACGGCCACTATTATGTCCTCGCGACGGAGCATACTTTCTCCACACACTGTGCACACGACTCTGTACACGGGACTGCACTGACTATGGCCTCAGCCCAGTGGCCTATATATACGCGTCTGGTGGGCAGCGCTTGGAATCAGGTGATGAGGGGCAAGTATTTCTTCCAAACTTTAAATTGTCATATCTCGGAAACCACTGGATGGATTTACTTCAAATTTGCAGGGTTTTACTTCCAGAACATTAGCTATAATTCGGCGTTGGTCTCGTGTTAATTAGTCCAGGCGTTAAAAAGTTCGTAAAAATATAATCGAGAAACTTCGGTAGGGGAAGTAAGCTTCAGGCGGCGGTGACGTCACTCGACCTTGCTTGACTTGCCTTCTCCCTAGTGTCGTGCAGTAGGTACGAGAACATTTTCTTACACAGCTGGTCATGCAGCGAAACTGAGTTGTATGTTAGAAAATAAAATTTATAATTTATATGTGCCAGGGCCTATGCCTTCCTGGTACATCAGCAGTGATATTTGCGTAAAGACCACGTGAACCTCGCAGAGTGATATGAAATATTTGTTTATGCCTAAGTTACTCTTCCGATGAAAGGAATTTTAGTTCGTTTCACTTTTTCAAAATGAGCCTTTCTAAAATGAGGGTGCGGGCATTATTCGACGGCGGAGATTATTCGGGTAAATACGGTATATATTTCAACGAACTAAATCACATATTTTAAAGGATGATCTACGTGTTGCATATAAAAGATACACATCATTCAGTAACTGAAAAATTAAAGGAGATATGCCGGATTCGATCCCAGGCTGTGTTAACGAGGTATGGGGAGAGCCAGCATCACTCATCGCTGCTGTTGACTGGGCTAGTGGAAGTCCGGACCTCAATCCATCGGATTATTCTCTGTGGCAGAACCTTGAGGCGAGGGCATGTAAAAAAAGGCACTACAACATTGAGATGTTAAAAAAACCAATCATGTCAGCTGTCAAAAACATTCCACAAGACACAATTCGTGCAGCTATTGATGACTGGCTTCAACATCTTCGCCACTGTGTTGCTGCACATGGTGATCATTGTGAATAAGATATGTTAATTCTGAAGAATTTTTTGTGGTTTTTCAGAATATATGTATATTAATGGGCTTGTGTTCTTCTATTTAGTAGCCATATGCATTGAAAGTACCGAAAGAACTTATGGCAGTACTGTGTACTTTCTTTTATGACATCAATTATAAATGCCCTATTTATCTGAAGTTAGATCCTGTGATACTCTTAAGTCTACTGCATTAAGATTAACTTCAGTCAAACATTAGTGAAAAGAAGAGGCCTAAATGCTTAATCAGTTCTTGAGAGACAAGACTTCTGAAGTGATACATGTGGCTATAATAATACTGTTACACCGAGCTCGATAGCTGCAGTCACTTAATTGCGGCCAGTATCCAGTATTCGGGAGATAGTGGGTTTGAGCCCCACTGTCGGCAGCCCTGAAGATGGTTTTCCGTGGTTTCCCATTTTCACACCAGGCAAATGCTGGGGCTGTACCTAATTAAGGCCACGGCCGCTTCCTTCCCACTCCTAGCTCCTTCCTGTCCCATCGTCGCCATAAGACCTGTCTGTGTCAGTGCGACGTAAAGCAAAAAAAAATAAAATAAAAAATAATAATAATAATACTGTTACATAACGTATAATCCCGAATACCACCTGCACCTTTTTCCCCAAAATACTGGCTCTAAATCTTGGGTGCGGGTTGTATGCAAGCCGTTCATTCCCATAAACATATACTACGCTTGCAATGGAATATTGAAACAGATTTGAATATGGTTACCGCACTCAATATACCACATGTAAACGGGCATTCAAGTCTTATTATGTTTTAGGTGTGTTCTAGAAAAGAAGATCAATCTTTTCTCAATACGGTTACAGTGGCATGTAAACGCAAAATGTAAGGTAATAAGGTAAATCAAAGAATATGGGTAAATATGTGGTAAATATGAAAGCCGCTATTGCGGATGCTCTAACATCATTTGTTTCACAAGTGTTGCTGGCATGCTGGGCGCACGAATAGATGATCTCGCGGGATATTGCACATTGCGAGAGTCGAGACTGTTGGTTACGGAAGTCTATCTCACTCACTTTCGAATTCCGTATCTGTCCCGTGAAAGTGCTGTCTTGATATTAAGCAATGGATTCAAACAGCGTCTGCGGTCATTTACTGTGCGTGAGAAAGTTGTAAGCAAAGAGAAATATACGGAAATTGTGCCGTTGGCAGAAAGTACGATACTGATGAATCGTGTATTCGTGATTGGTGGAAGAAGGAAAATAATCTAAAAAGTAACGGCGATCACAGAGCATTCCGCGGGCAGATGCAGTGTTTCCGGAAAATGAAGAACGACTCCATAAATTTGTGATAGAAAAATGTGAGTTAGGATGTGATGTTTCTAGTGAAATGTGTCAATTTAAAGCACTAGAGATCTCAAAAAAATTCAAAACACAGGGTTTTACTGCAAGCTGCGGATGGATCCAAAACTTTTATCGGAGAAAGGGATTGTGCTTTGGAGACATACGTCTATTTCACAACACCTCCCTGGGGCGTATGAAGAAAAATTAACGGCCTTTAAGCGTCACATTATTCATTTGAGGAAGCAAAATTCTTATTTGCTGTTGCAAATTGAGAATGCTGACCAGACACCTGTGTATTTTGAAATGCCGTTGGAAAATACAGTGGATACGAAGGGTTCTAAAAGTGTAACCATCAGAACAGGTGGTAACAAAAAGCAATGATGCACGGTAATGTTTTGCGTATTAGCGGATGGAACCAAACTCCCTCCATATGCGGTTCTAGAAAGGAAAACACTTCCGAAAAGAAACCTGCCGTCCAGTGTTATTGTTAGAAAACATGAGTCAGGCTGGATGGACAGTGTGTTAGTTGAGGACTGGGTGAAGTGTGTTTGGCAACGTCGCCCGGGAGCGTTGTTACAAAAACAAAACATGCTTGTGTTGGACAGTTACTGAGGACATACAACTGACACCGTAAAAGATATGATGGGGAAAGGAAAAACCGATCTTGCGATAATTCCTGAAGGATTCGCTTCTATTCTACAGCCATTGGATGTGTGCGTGAACCGGCCTTTCAAAACTGCAATGAAACAGTTGTACATCGACCCTCTTACTAATAAACTGTATATAACTTTTATACAAGGTTTATACACTGTTTATGTGAAATTCCGTTGCTAATAAACCGTGTATAAGCCTCCTGTGTATACATCTGTTATAGTTATTCACTGAATTGCTTATACAGACCAGGACCCTTGTATAAGCGTTGTAAGCAGCGAGTAGCCGAAAAAGAAACGAGTGAGCAATTTATTTTTGTGGTATTTACTGTCTGCAGTAATATAATCGTGGTGAAATATTCGACTTACCCATTTAACATTGAACACAAATTGAAAGAATGGCCCATAATGATGATTTTCACGATATTTTAAACACAGAACACATACACCCTTCAGAGGTTATGGAGGCTAGACATCTTCGTAAAGCAAAACACCTTAAAGAGACTGAATGATAATGAATAACTATAAAAGAAATGATGGTTGGGTGAATTTTTGTGTAAAAATATGTTACTGCTTAATAGACTTTTGAAATTGTGAGTTTATTATAAATTATCTGTCTCTACAAAGATCTTTCTCAAATTTGAGTATAAAAATGGACATATTCCTTGACATAAAAAATTGTATAACTTGAAAAAAGTACATTATATGATTTCCATACTTTGTAGTTGAATACGCAGATATATGATGTATGAAGGCCTAATAGAAACTTTTTTGATCAAACCTTTCTTTTAGATATGGCCATTTTATGACTCAAACAAATAATACAGTATATTTTTCTGGAAGTGAGGATATGAGTTGTAATGGTGTCGCTGTAATAATTCCAGAGAATGTTAACAATGCTGTAATGAGTTATGAGCCCATCTGTGATAGAATCATCTGTATTAAGATGAAAGCTTCTCCTTGTAATATCAACATCATTCAGGTTTACACCCCCACTTCAGTTTCCCTGGAAGAAGAAATAAAAGAATTTTATGACCATCTGGAATATACCATCAGTAGAATACCTGAAAAGGAAATATTAGTCATCCAAGGGGAACGCGAAGATAGGTAAGACTATATATGACAGAGACATGAGACCTATGGTTGGACTATTCTGTCTGGGGGTGAGAAATGAACACGGAGAGCGTTTATTAGAATTTTGTGTGAATAACAACTTATCTATCTGTAACACCCTCTTTCAACATCATCCAAGGTGTCGCTACACGTGGATTTCTCCTGGGGATAAGATTAGGAATCAAATTGATTTCATTTTAGTGAGGCAACGTTGGCAGACTTCAATCCTGGATTGTAAGACCTACCCTGGAGCAGACTGTGGTAGTGATTATTTACTACTATCTATGAAAATGCGGATAAAATGGAAATCATTGAAGAAGGTGAGAGTAAAACATGTATGCATTACAGACAAACATATTCTTCATGAGTTTGTTGAAAGAATAAGAACAAAATTCCAGCAAGTAGAGGAGGAAAGAGCTTCTCAAACATGGGACAAGATGAAGGAAATCATCAATTCATCTCTTTCCGAACAAGTTCCCAAGACCCCTCAAGCAAAACATCCCTGGATTTCAATATCTACACTACTACTGATTGAAGAAAGGAGCACATTGGTTTAAAAACTGCAAAAGATGAGGAAACATATAAAGAACTTTGTCGAAAAATACGACGTAATTGCGGAATTGACAAAACACAGTATCTTACCAATATCTGTAATGAAATAGACCACCATCACAAGCTAAACTAAACATGTGACCCTTACAAGAAGATAAGGGACCGGAGAGTTCAAACCACGTACATGAGTGATTGAAGACGCACAGGGAAATGTAATTGGTGTCAAGAAAGAAGCAATATCCAGGTGGAAACAACACTGCAAAACCTTACACTGCAAAGGTAATAGCATAAGAAAAGAGAACAATTGCATGCAATGTGACATAGAGCCTGCTATCCTATTTAGTGAAATTGAGAACGCCATCCAACATTTGAAAAACAACGAAGCCCCAGGCATAGACGGTACTACTGGAGAAATGTTGAAAGTAACGGGAAAAGAAGCCCTCCATGCTTTACATTCAATATGTAATAAAGTGTGGAAAACTGGAGAATGGCCTAAAGACTGGGCTACAATTGTTCTCATCCCCCTTCACAAAAGAGTCAGTTAGGGACTGTTATAATTACCGCACCATAGCATTAATATGACATGCTAACGAAGTACTGCTGTACATAATGAATGAACGACTAAAAACTTTCTTGCAATCTCTCAGATTTCTGCTGAACAAGCAGGTTTTGTGGCAGGTAAAGGTACACGAGAGTCAATAACAAACATGAGGCAGATAAATGAAAAATGCCGCGAGTTCTGTGTCCCTGCCCATATTTGTTTCCTCGATTATAAAAAGGCCTTCGTCTGTGTCAAGTGGGACAAGTTGTGGGAAGTGCTCAATGAATATGGAGTCCCAAAACACTTAACGTCATTATTGAAAGGTCTTCATAATAGTAATAATACAACCATAAGGGTGGAAGGTGAATGCTCAGAATTTTTCAATGTGACAAATGGAGTCAGACAAGGTTGCGTATTGTCACCCCAACTCTACAATATCTATGCAGAGTATGTAATGAGAAGAGCACTGGATGGCTGGGATAATGGAATTTCAATCGGTGGTAGGAAAATCAACAATTTACGCTTTGTTGATGATACTACAATCATTGCAGGAAGTGGACAAGAACTTGATGAATTGCTCTCTAGAGTGAAAATCATTAGTTCGGATTTTGGTCTAGAAATTAACATGAAAAAGACCAGACTGATGGTTATCAACCAACAAAGTCAAATTCCAATCTAAATAGCAGGATGCCTGAAAGATCTGGAGTTGGTGAATGATTGTGTATATCTGGGCTCCATAATCAGTAACATGGGAAATTGTGATAAAGAAATAAAACGACGGATTATCCTAGGTCGTGCCGCAATGGTTAAACTTGCAAAGATCTGGCAGAACCGGGCATTATCCAAAACAGTGAAAATACGATTGGTGGAATCACTGGTGTTTTCTGTTTTCCTGTACGGTTGTGAGACCTGGACTGTGAAGGCTAGTGACAAGAACCAAATAGATGCCTTTGAGATGTGGTGTTGGCGGAGAATGCTCCGAATACCCTGGACAGAAAGAACAACAAATGTCTGCATTAATAAAGAACTGAGCATCACAAAACATGTATCTTCCCGCGTTAGTGAAAGTTACCTCCAGTTACTGGGAAACATTTTGAGGAGAGAAGGAGACAATTTAGGCAAGGCAAAATTGAAGGCACCAGACCAAAAGGCAGAACAACAAGTAGATGGTTAGACCAAGCAAAGAAGATCACCGGTCTACCTCTTCACAACATCTTAAGAAGAGCTGAAGACCTCTCAGGATGGAAAAATCTCGTTAAGGCTGCAGTTACTAATGAAGTGAAGAAATGAGGTCACCACGCTCAGCAATGAGTAAACCAACTAATGACGACGACCCTTTTCAAATCGATTCAATTACAATTGCTTACGTATTCCGTATTATTCCAGTTAGGAGCTTTTCATCTTTTCTTAAGCTTTTCCATTTCTTTCATGGCGTTCATTACACAAGCAAGCTGAAGAAATGTTGATATCATTATAAGCCAATTTCCAGCTGTCTCACTTTGTGCTGAAACTGCGCGACTTTATGGAAAGTTTAACTCGTAGATAACCAGCAGAAGCGGTCTTAAAGGCAGTGGACATCCGAAATAGTCAGTGAACTGCAGGAAGAGATTCCTACAACTTGGAACGAGTGTATACGTGCTGTATAGTAATACAATGCGTATACCACGTTTATTAGTAAGAAAAATATACAACACTTATACAGGGTTTATTCACTGGTAACTATACAAGTGATAAACAACTGTATAAGAACTTATTAGTAAGATGGCCCGAATGGATGTCTGATAGTGACCATGCGTTAATACCAACCGGGCGACAGAAGAGGCCTGAAGTGGGACTAATATGCAGCTGGATCAAAACCAAATCGGCGCACATTCCCAATGATCTAGTGACCAAAAGCTTTCAGAAATGTGGAATTTCAAATTCAGTGGATGGTAGTGAGAACGACTATTTGTGGAAAGATTCCAGCGACAAAAGTTCCCATTGCAAGTAATCAGCTTCATTTTCCGTATCAAATTCTAATCGCAGAGACTTACAGTAATTGAAAATCTTCCACCTTTTTGATACTTTTTATTTGCTTTTTAGCAAATTAATTAATTATAAACAGTACGTTTTGTTCTCACTTGAGAACATCTTCAGCTGTTGTTAAGCTTAGGTGAATCGCTAAGTTTCTGAGTACATTATTTTCAGGTACATTGTTTCTCTTAAAAACTATTTGAATACAAATCAAATTAAAATGATGTTAAAACAATGTGGGGGTTAATGGGTTGATGAAATGAGACAGAATGAATACATGGATAGCCTACTTAAATATCTGTCTTCCAGTTATAAGGTTTTTTTTTAAAAAAAATGATTGACTTCTTGACACTGTTCTACTTATTGTTGACTGTTCATTTCTTTCACTCCTTCCAGGTTGGCTGTTGTTTATTTTGAGCTTGCTTAATGTGCCCTAAATCGAGTCTAATGCGGAACTATGAAGCTGATTGCCGTTCACTTTTTAAGAAGGAAGCTTCGTCTCAATTTCTGGAATGAAATGAGGAAAACAGGGGTTTGTTTTTATAATGAAAAAATGCCTCTTTACATAATAACTTAATGTATAAAATGGTTACTGTTGTTAAACTCCAATTCTACCGTAACGCTGGAGGGGCCACATTTGAAGCTGTTTTGCGTCTTGTATAATAATTGTGTGTGTGTTGCGTTGTTTGCTCCTTCTTCCGGGGAGGCAAGGCTGCGGAGAGGGGAGGAGGCGTGTCGCTTACTGTCACGGCTTCGGCTTTAGAAGGGGTGGGGGGAGTGAATGTACAACGTTCTTATTCATCCTTTAACTGTCTGTGTTGTTTCTTTTGCCTAAAGATTCAGGACTTGATAATATCCCTTCAAATATAGGGTTCCTATTGTCAATTGTATCATTCAGGTTATTGTCCTGATTACTTTTTTGTTCTACATAAATATATAGATATTCTAATGTATTTAGAAGAGCTCCTTTGTTTATTTTATGTAATACAGTTAAATACTGCTCTATAGTTGTGAACTGATGTCCGTTGTACTCATGTGTTGGCCCATCGCGGAAATTTTTTTATGCCTTTCAGCACTGACATGCTCTACGTATTTTACAGTAAAACTGCGCCCTGTTTGCCCGACGTAAGTTTTTTCACATTGATGACACTTCAATTTATGAACTCCTGATTCTGAATGTTTGTTTTTTCCTAGGGAATTAACACTATTGTAATTCAAGAATTTTTGCTTTGTATTATTACTGGTTGAATACGCGATCTTATAGTTATATTTTTTAAACAAATTCGTTACTGTATATAAGTTAGAGTTGTTGAACGTGAACTTGGCGTATTTATCTTTCTTTTTTATTTCAGGTGTTAGATTAGTTTGTAACTTCTGTTTGAATTTTCTTATTATTTTGTTTACCATATTTAGTTCAAATTCGTTGTATTGGTCTTGTTTACGGATAAAGAACAGTTCGTTTTTTCGTTCCGCATGTGCAAGGGGTATAATAAATGCTCTATATACAAATGTAACTGTAGTAAGCTGACCTTTTTTGTGATTCCAGATGCAGTGAGTAGTTCTTTATTGTAATGGGAGTAAAAGTGGGTTTTCTGTGTATCTTGAAGGCAAACTCTTCCTCTTTCCGTGTTATATTTATGTCTAAAAAATTTATGGAACCTTCTTTTTCTTTTTCTACTGTAAACTTTATTCTAGAATCTAGTGTATTTAATTTGTTGAGGATATCTTCACTGTTCACTCTTCGATCTATTACTACAAAAGTGTAGTCTACAAAGCGTATCCATAAATTGAGACCCTCTATTTGTCCTATTATTTTGGTATGTTCGAGGTAATCAAGATAAATATTGGCTAAAATGCCCGAAGTGGGAGCACCCATAGGGAAGCCTTCCTGTCTCTATATCTTCTTATTGAAAGTGAAATAATTCTATTTCGTAACGAATTTGAGTATATTAATAAAATCTTCTATTTCGGGCCGGCTGAGTTGTTTGTGTTCTATTAGATTCTTCCTGATAATTTCTATTGTTTCGTCCACTGGAATGTTTGTATACATGTCCTTGATGTCAAAGGAACATGTTACTTGATGTGGTGTTAATTTCAAGTTCTTGAGTACTTTGCAAAAATCTCCAGAATTTTTTATTGGTGTTTTGTAGTAAAAAAACGTAATGATTGGTAAGGAATGTATGTACGTATTGCGATGTTTTATAAGTAGGACTGCTGCAGAAGTTTATTACTGGTCTTATGGGCCCTTGCAGTTGGAAGACCGGGATTCATATTTATCAGTTTCTGGACGTCTTGTTCACTTAAAATGAAGGTTGCGTTTCTTAGTAATGATTTTAACTTTTTCTGAATATTAGTTGTAGGGTCTTGATCTATTTCCGAAAAAGTGCTATTGCTGAAAAAAGTTTCTGTTTTCCTGATATATTCCTCCTTAACTAAAACTACTATTTGCCCCCCCCCCCCATCAGCTTTGGTAATTACTATTTCCTCTTGTTTTATTTTTTGTGATAAGATTAAAGTGGGTTTATTTCTGTTTTGGGAAACTTTTAAGCCTTTTACAAGGTATGGAATTTTCTTTTTTTACCTCGTGTCTGACGTCATTTTGAACTTCGTTAGGGAGTTTTTGAACAGCTGTTTCAACTTCTGCAATGGTAGTTATTAGCTCTTTTTCTTTGATCTTTCCTATCCAATTGAAATTAGGGCCTTGACTTAGGTTTTCTTTTCCTCCTCAGTGAGATTAACTTTAGAAATGTTCTTAACGGGAAAGGGGTAGTCTTTAAATTCTGTTTCTGAATTTGAAGAGTAAGCCTTGCCTTTTTCTTTGTTTGTCTTGGAATTTTTTAACGATATTAATTTATTATTAAGGGTTTCTTGTTTTTTGCTTAAAATGATATCCATTTTTTCATGGGTGTATCTTTGAAACGAATCCCACTCCAAGGGCAACAGTAGTGTTGGACTTTGGAGATGTGCCAAATACATTTTACCATTGAGAAATGCTTTCTTCCTATAAAGGTACTTTATTTTGTTTTTTAGCCATATTTGATTAACACTTTTTTGTGTTTCATAGTGGTGCCTAGAGGGTACGTGTTTCTTTTGGGTTTTTACCTAAAAACTTAGGAACTACTGTCGGATTTTTTATTATGGACACTCGAGGTTAGGGTTTAATTACAAATGAACCAATAGGCCTATTGCAATGCGAGTTATACTAATATTTTCCTTGTTTAATTCTACATTAGCGTACATAAGACACATTGTTTTCGACATTCATTAAATATTTTTTATTTGTGGTTGTAATAAATATTGCCCGCGTTTTTGGCTTGTTCTCAAGGAAGCACTCACTTAGGAATATATACAAGGAAAACTATTTGTCTGATGGTAATGAAATTTTTATATGTTATAACCACATGCATTTGTAGTGTAATACTCAAGTTACAATTTTTTTTCAACCAACCCGAAAGAAGTACTTATTTTTCTAAAGCAACCCTTTCATAGCCAAGGACAAACGTACAGCAGCAAACTTGGGCTTGTTTTGAAGCACTGAGTCATGGTTATCAGAAACTACAACAACTGTAACCGTACAGTGTGGTACCGAATTTATGAAGAGTAATATTGAAAGGAGGTTTTGTGTACGCTGGACCGTGCGATTAACAGCAGGCCGGGTGGTGAAAACGAGTGCAGTGTTGCCACGTTCAGTAGTTATCTTGCGCGCAACGAACACAGTACACTCGCCCCAGGCAGTTGCGAAACGGAATGCCCGTGACCTTGGTTTGTCCGCAAACTATTTTCAGTTGTCCTATGTTTTGCATGTTGGCCACGTCACTTCAAGATGCCTCCGCGACCGCCGTTATCAGAGGGTGAACTTGCAATGATTTTGAGTGCTATTTGTTTCTTTCAATGTGAGGGGGGAAAAGTAGGGGACAAGAGGTTCCCTGTGTACGAGAAGGTGGCAGATTGTCTTGGATTATCGCTGTCGTCAGTGAAGAGAGTAGGAGCCGCTTCAAAGAAGAATGATGGAAATATGTTATCCAGGTCAAGAAAAAAAGCACTGCGTGAGACCGGGGCGTCCAAAAATCCATCTTGATTTTATTTGGGCACAATACAAAACAATATGCATGATTCTTAGATGAATAAGATATCTCCCACAATTACAAGCCTCCGCATGAAACTGTTAGAAAATATGGCGGATTTTTCTGATATGTCAATTTCTACGCTTTTGAAAGTAGTTCAATGCTTGGGATTCCGATTCGAAGAACTAAACAGGAAACCAGTGCTAATGGAATCTGTGACAGTTGCTGCATCCCGACACACCTACATTAGACGAATTAGAGACTAAAGAGCACTGGGCTACAAGATCTTCTTTACAGACGAGACCTGGTGCGGATCGAACATACTATGAAATATGGGTGGCAAGAAAACGTGGTTGAAGCTTTAGAAAACAACTTTGACAACTATAATCTGTACAGAGGGTACATTCAGCAAATCTATGGATGGCGTAGAAGGTTCAAAACACCATCTGGAGCTGGGAAACGCACCATAATTTTACAGATTGGAAATGAAGGAGGATTTCTTGACGGTGCAGAACTTTGTTTTATTGGCAAGAAAGGGAGTGGTGATCATCACGAGATGAACTTGATTCATTATGAAGAATGGTTCATGAAAGTCCTGAGTTTATTGCCTCGAAGGTCGGTTATCATTATAGATCAAGCTACATATCATTTTTTTTTCTTTTGCTATTTGCTTTACGTCGCACCGACACAGATAGGTTTTATGGCGACGATGGGATATGAAAGGCCTAGGAAGTGGAAGGAAGCGGCCGTGGCCTTAATTAAGGTACAGCCCCAGCATTTGCAAGGTGTGAAAATGGTAAACCACGGAAAACCATCTTCAGGGCTGCCGACAGTGGGGCTCGAAACCACTATCTCCCGATTACTGAATACTGGCAGCACTTAAGCGACTGCAGCTATCGAGCTCGGTACTCTCCGTATCAAACGATGGTCGAACCTTCATCTAAAAACCCAAACTTGCCATGGCTGAAATCTGAAATTATACCTTGGATTAAAGAACATTTCACTACCACCTGGAGATGGCGATTATAAAAAATTAACTGAATCAAAGCTGATTCTCCTTGCCAGGCCTTATTTTCTAACACCGGTAAAGAAACTGGAACAACTGCCTAAACGACTTCAACCAGATGTACAGCTTGTTTGGTTACCAGTGGTCAATTGCAAGCTTAATCCAATCGAGCTAATTTGGGATTGCGTAAAAGGGAAAATAGCAAAAACTAATATGGCTAACACATTAGAAAATGGTAGAGGTATGGAAGCAATTAATGCGTTATGCCGAGAACCCTTACGTACCGTGACCCCTGAACTCTGGAAACAATGTATTAAACATGGTAAAAAAACTGAGGACCACTACTGGGAAAAAGATGGACTCTCTGAAAATTTCCCTTATTTCAAGCAAGTCATAATCAACATGAATGACAGCAGCACCGATTCATCGGAACACAGTGATTTTTCAGACGAAGAAAATTGATAGAATTAAATATTGTATATATAATATATATATAATAATGCAAATAACACTTGTAAAAATTGTAGTGTGATATTTCTAAATTAGGCAGTCAACCTTTTTAAACCTGCCATTGAAGGTTATGAGAAAAGGTGATAGGGAAGTGGTATTTATAAGAGGAAATAAAATTAAAGGTTGAAAGTTAAAGAAAAGCTGCGTTCGTTGCGCGCGAGATTACTACTGAACGAGGCAACACTGCACTCGTTTTCACCACTGTTAATCGCACGGTCCGGCGTACACAAACCTCCTTTCAATATTACTCTTCATAAATTCCGTACCACACTGTACGGTTACAGTTGTTGTAGTTTCTGATAACCATGACTCAGTGCTTCAAAACAAGCCCAAGTTTGCTGCTGTACATTTATCCTGGGCTGAGAAAGGGTTGCTTTAGGAAAATGATAAGAACTTTTTTCGGGGTGGTTGAAAAAAGTTGTAACTTGAGTATTACACTACAAATAGATGTGTTTATAACATCTAAAAATTCCATTACCATGAGACTGGTACATTTCCTTGTATTCCTAAGTGAGCGCTTCCTAGAGAAGAAGCCAAAAACACGGGCAATATTTATTAAAACCACAAATAAAAAATATTTAATGAACGTCGAAAACAATGTGTCTTATATATGCTAATGTATACTAAAACAAGAAAAATATTGGTATAACTCGCATTGCAATAGAACTATTGGTTCATTTGTAATTAAAGCCAAAACTCGAGTGTCCATAATAAAAAATCCGACAGTAGGTTATCTTTGAGACAATTCTTTAAGAAATATATGTCCTTAGTTAACTTAGCTACCTTCACCTTTAGATTAAAATAGATGTTGGCTTTTTTATTTGCCTGGTTGGCCTTAAGGTTGCAAGTAATCAGCTTCATTTTCCATATCAAATTCTAATCACAGAGTCTTACAGTAATTGAAAATCTTCCACCTTTTTGATACTTTTTATTTGCTTTTTAGCAAATTAATTATAAACAGTACATATTTCGTTCTCACTTGAGAACATCTTCAGCTATTGTTAAGCTTAGGTGAATTGCCAAGTTTCCGAGTACATTATTTTCAGGTACATTGTTTCTCTTAAAAACTATGTGAATACAAATCAAATTAAAATGATTGTTACAACAATGTGGGAGTTAATGGGTTGATGAAATGAGACAGGATGAATACACAGATAGCCTACTTAAAAAAAACTATCTATTCATTGGAATAGTTGTTAAAAGTTTCAACTCTGTTGCACTAAAAATATCTGTTTGTCTTCCAGTTATAAGTTTTTTTTTTTTAAATGATTGACTTCTTGACACTGTTCTACTTATTGTTGATTGTTCATTTCTTTCACTCCTTCCAGGTTGGCTGTTGTTTATTTTGAGCTTGCTTAATATGCCCTAAATTTAGTCTAAAGCGGAACTATGAAGCTGACTGCCGTTCACTTTTTGAGAAGGGTGCTCCCGCTTCGGGCATTTTAGCCAATATTTACCTTGATTACCTCGAACATACCAAAATAACAGGACAAATAGAGGGTCTCAATTTATGGCTACGCTTTGTAGACGACACTTTTGTAGTAATAGATCGAAGAGTGAATGACAGTGAATGTATCCTGAATAAATTAAATACACTGGATTCTAGAATAAAGTTTACAGTAGAAAAACAAAACGTTCCATAAATTTGTTTAGACATAAATATAACATGGAAAAAGGAAGAGTTTCTCTTCAATTACACAGAAAACCCACTTTTACCTCCATTACAATAAAGAATTACTCACTGCAATAAAGAATTGCACACACGGAATGAAAAAACGAACTGCTCTTTATCCGTAAAAGGGCCCAATACAACGGATTTGAACTAAATAGGGAAAACAAACTAATCAGAAAATTAAAACAGAGGTTAGAAACTAATCTAACACCCGAAATAAAAAAGAAAGATAAATACGCCAAGTTCACGATCAACAACCCTAACTTATATACAGTAACGAATTTGTTTAGAAAATGTAACTATAAGATCGCGTATTCAACCAGTAATAATACAAAGCAAAAATTCTTTAATTACAATAGTGTTAATTCCCTAGGAAAAAACAAACATTCAGAATCAGGAGTTCATAAATTGAAGCGTCATCAATGTGAAAAAACTTACGTCGGGCAAACAGCGCGCAGTTTTACTGTAAGATACTTAGAGCAAGTCAATGCTGAAAGGCATAAAAAAATTTCCGCGATGGGCCAACACGTGAGTACAACCGGACATCAGTTCAGAACTATAGAGCAGGATTTAACTATATTACGTAAAATAAACAAAGGAGCTCTTCTAAATACATTAGAAAATCTATATATTTATTTAGAACAAAAAAGTGATCAGGACAATAACCTGAATGATACAATTGACAATAGGAACCCTATATTTGAAGGGATATTATCAAGACTTGAAACTTTAGGCAAAAGAAACAACACAGACAGTTAAAGGATGAACAAGAACGAGCCTCCGCCATTTTGTACATTCACTCCCCCCACCCCTTCTAAAGCTGAAGCCGTGACAGTTAAGCGACACGCCTCCTCCCCTCTCTGCAGCCTTGTCTGCCCGGAAGGAGGAGCAAACAACGGAACACACACACAATTATTATACAAGACGCAAAGCAACTTCAAACGTAGCCCCTCCAGGGTCACGCTGGAATCGGAGTTTAACAACAGTAAGGAATGGAACCATTTTATACATTAAGTTATTATGTAAAGAGACATTTTTTCATTATAAAAACAAATCCCTATTTCCTCATTTCATTTCAGAAATTGAGACGAAGTTCCCTTCTCAAAAAGTGAACGGCAATCAGCTTCATAGTTCCGCATTAGACTATTTAGGACACATTAAGCAAGCTCAAAATAAACAACAGCCAACTTGGAAGGAGTGAAAGAAATGAACAGCCAACAATAAGTAGAACAGTGTCAAGAAGTCAATCTTTTTTTTTTTTTTTAAACCTTATAACTGGAAGACAGCATCAACCCATTAACCCCCACATTGTTTTAACATCATTTTAATTTGATTTGTATTCAAATACTTTTTAACAGAAACAATGTACCTGAAAATAATGTACTCAGAAACTTAGCGATTCACCTAAGCTTAACAACAGCTGGAGATGTTCTCAAGTGAGAACAAAACATGTACTGTTTATAATTAATTAATTTGCTAAAAAGCGAATAAAAAGTATCAAAAAGGTGGAAGATTTTCAATTACTGTAAGTCTCTGTGAAAAATTCCTATGGTGAAATTTAAGATGACGGCAGTGAATTGTGAATGATCAGAGTATCGGACCGATTTTATTTACAATTTTGGTGATTTTTTATAAATTGTAAGCAGTCTGAATTTATATTTTTGGTATATTTGAAGAAAATTAAATAGGTAATTTATTTGTTTTTTTCTAAAAAAATTTCCGTATGTTGCTGTCTCAAATTTAGAGTGCGGGTCTTATTCGGTGGGAGGTGGTATTCGGGATTACATGGTATTATAATAATAACAATATATGGGAAAGAGAAACACAATTTATAGATATGAAAGAACTTGTATTGATACCAACAATTTTAGGTACAATAATAAAAATTTTATATTGTAACCATAAATACCGTGCTTGGCTAAGAGAGCATAAGGTTCAATGCAGGGCGTGTACGGTACTGAACTGGAGTGCTTACAGAGGGAGAGAGGTTTATCGAAATAAAAGTGATTCTAAAAAGACCTACTTTATTAACAAAGGTTCAAATTTTATATCACCTCTGTACAGAAGAAATACTGGGAAATGGTATTTCCTCATACTAGGGCTGGTGATTGTCCTTGAACTCTGACTGCTCCTCCCCTCTCTGCACCATGGAACCGTGATTCCTCCATCGGAATTCGGGACGTTCTTTAAGACCTACAATTTATAGAAGATCTATACGATGTCCACAAGATCTATGTGGTGTAGAAGTAAGGGTGTCAAAACAGGTCACGAAATGAACATGAAAGCACACATTTAAACCTTGGACGTGTTAATGTGGAAAGCAGCTTCTGCACAGACGAGAAAGAGATATAGTAATGGTTTCAACAAGATTTATAATGCATAAGAATTGTATAATTGAACAATTATCACACGCTAGAATATCACTGAAGTCTATCCTGTGTTCTATCATTAATCACTTGAAATTAATCCCATGCGGCCAAATGTTCATAAAATCGAACACGCACACAAATTTTAACACTTGGAAATTAAACACGCTGAGTTGAATGATAATGAAATCAAAATCGTAACCACTTGAAACTTTATGTCATCAAATGTCAATGAGATCGACCTAACAAAAGAAACAGCCACTTAAAGTTTTGTAATAACTTGGCATAATCTGAAGTTATTTCACAGAAAATATTTCTAAGTTTTAACACAGTTTAAATATAATCACTTGGATTGGAATGAAAATCTGTTACTCGTGAAGTCAATCTTGTTCATTCATGTTAATGAAAAATAAATTGAATTTGACCATTTATCAACAGTCCTTAGTTCGAATGTTTGTAGAGTTGAAAAATGCACAGTTCAAAGTCTACAGTCTATCATCTACAAGAATATTTACAGAGTTTCAGAAAATCATCTACACACAGATATTGTAAGTTAGGTGATGTAGTCACGAAGTATAAGTTAATTCTGTACTCAATCAATTGTTAATGTTTGCCACTCAAGAAATTTTAAGTTTTAATGCACAGTTATGTCAAAGAGAACTCTCGAAATATTTCAATCACTTGGTAAGGAGCAAACACTGTTCAAAATTCTATCACTGTTCACAACGTTAACTTTGAATGATGAGCACTTGGAAAAAATAATCGCAAGTATTAAACAATCATTCAGAATAATCAATCACTTGAAAAACATTATAGAGTTTGGCGAAGCACAATTTATATCGCTCTAAGTTGGAGCAGAATTCTATCATTCACAAGTTGAAGAAAATTTTATAAGTCCACACTCGACACTACGGAGTTAAAGTCCGCAACTCGACGAAGAATTATCACTTAGCGTAACATCGTGATCCCCACGAGCCGACCAGGTTCGACAGTGGTACTAAAGACACTGTGTTCTGCCTTGAGAAATGGTCCTCCTTATATACCCAAATCTTGAAGATAACAGCAACTGTATTACATTGATTATCTCCCTTGGTTTACGTTTGATTCACATCAAACTTCGTAGAATTGGAGATAAAAAATCAGGCAACATGATGATGTTATTCCCATAATCTAATTATTCTTCTGAGAAAAGTTATTAAGCGCAGAACACTTTGAATGTTCTCTGGCTGATGCAGTTCTCTCAGCCACAAGGAGGGGTAGCCGTGACGTTACTCCTTCCACGTCACATACGAACTGCATGCTGTTGCTCGCTGCTGAGCCGGCGCACAGCGCGGTATTCCAGTTCAAAGTGCGAGGACTTCAGCTCGGACCAGCATTCCTGGCACATTCAACAGGATTTTCTTTTATATTAATGTTCTCTCCTGAAATATTTTTTTTAGATTGGCAGCATTGTAAATGCCCTCGACATTCCCATCGAGCTTACTGATCTGGTATGCCCTGTTGTTGAGAACCTCCGCAATCTTGCATGGCCCTACATAAAGAGGACAGAACTTAGCATAAATGCGGAGTTTGGGGTGGTTCGGAGTGGTTGTAAAAACGTGCGGCGTCTGTATCTGTTCTCTCTTATCTGAGCAGCATGTTGAAGTTTCTCTCTTGTATCCATGCGAGTCTGGTGCACGATTGCAGTATCCTGAGGTGATGGTAGCAACTGATCCCAGGGTGCACGATTGCAATATCCTGAGGTGATGGTAGCAACTGATCCCAGGGTTTATCAGGCGTAAGATCCCTGTCGACCTTCATGGGGAAATCCTGAATAGACTCGTGGACTGTCGAATTAACAATTCGCTGCATCACGGGTAAAACCTTGACCCACTTCCAGTGCAATACAATAGACAAAACCTTGCGATCTCTCGCATAATCCTCTCAGCAGGATTTGCCTCAGGGTGTTGAATCTAATTGTGTGTCCGATTTCAAGTTCTTCAAGTGTCATCTGGAACTCTACAGATGTAAATTGTGTTCCATGATCTGTGAGTAGAAACACCGGTTTGACCATTTACGGAATAATGTTTCTTTTAATCCTGCGGATAATGTTTGCAGCGGTAGCCTTCTGAATGGGCAGCAGCATCGCATACTTGGAGAAGATGTCTACTGCCACGACCATGTGCCGGTTGCCGCGGGTTGTCTTCGGAAGAGGTCCGTACAGGTCCAGAGCCAGTTTCTCACCTGGTCTCTCTGGAAACAGCAGTCTTGGGAACTCCCTTAACAACTTATTATTAGGTTTAATCCGCTGGCAGACATCACAAGTCCGAAGGATGTTTCGTACATCACATCTCGTATATTCCCAGATGAATATTTCCTTAATGAGCATCGTTACTTTATCAGTACCGGCATGTCCAGATATTGAGTGACAGTGCCATATATCAGACCTTAATCTAGGAGGACCTTAAATTCTGCGCTTGGTCTCAAAAAAAGGCTTATCACATTCCTGTGACCACTTCCATCGGTTATTTTTCTGGAGTAGTAGCTGCAGGGGTGTCATAGTTTCAGTATAGTTAGGGCAGTGCTGCGAAAAGAACTGACACAATCCCAGAAATTGCCGTATGTGTTTGATATTAGTGGGTTTCGGGAAGTCCAAAATACTCTGAATCTTGGCCGGATTGGGCCTGATCCCTTCCCCACTAATGAGATGGCCTAAAAGTAACACCTCCGTCTTAAAGAACTGGCTTTTTCGGGCATTTATTTTGAAGTTCTTCGCTTTCAGTTTACAGAGCATTTTGTTAATGTTCTCAATGTGCTGCTCTAAGGATTCAGAAGCTATGAGAATATCGTCCACATAAATAGTAGCGATTTCTTTAACCTCATCTGATAATTGATTTTCCTAGAGCTCTGATGAGTACCGCTCCTGAATTTTTGATCCCGAAGGGGAGTCGATTGATGGCATAAGTAATGTTCTCAAAGATGAATCCTGTAAATTTCCTGCTATAGTCTGCCAGTAGAATGTGGAAGTAGGATGACTTCATGTCCATAATAGGAAAAAGTTTCATTCCTCTAAGTTTCTGAATGACATCCTGAAGTAGAGGTGGATGATCATATTCTAACACCATACTTTCATTTAGTGCTCGGACATCAAGACATAGGCGTAAACTGCCATGAGGACTTCTGACAATTGCTAAGGGGTTCAAATATGGAGTGACACAGTTAGAAATGATACCATCACATTCTATTTGTTTTATGACAGGCTTATCCAGGCTTCATCTCGATATTTCTCAGGAACAGGATATGGTCGCTTCTCGTAAGGAGAAGTGTCTTTAAAATTTAAGTTATATTCAAAGTTGTAAGAATGAGCACAAAAATATTAAAGTACAAAAGAATGTCTCGTACCAATGATATTATATCACTTCTTATAATAATAATAATAATAATAATAATAATAATAATAATAATGAAGTTGTTTCTTGCCTACAAGTTCACTTAGAATGTTAAATGGTGTTATGCCAAGTAAATCACGGTTAAAATGTGTCTTGACTAAGTTCAAATTATGATAGTGGCAGCATTTTAAAAATTACAGTATTAAGTACACACGATTTGGGTGCTATCTTAATGTCACTGCACTGCAATTGATGCCATACACAGCTGAGGTGCCGTTTTCTATACTGCACTCCAAATCAATGCCAAACACGATTGAAGCGCCATTTTGTATACTGCACTCCAAATCGTCGCCAAACATGGCTGAGACGCCATTTTCTATATTCCTCTCTTCTCTGTACCAGTAAATGCCGTACTTGGGCTAGCAGAGCATAAGGTTCATCGCAGGGCGTGTACGGTACTGAACTGGAGTGCTTACAGAGGGAAACAGGTTTATCAAAATAAAGTTTGATTAAAAAAAGACTGAATTTATTAACAAATGTTCAAATTTTATATCACCTCTGTACAGAAGAAATACTGGGAAGTGTTCTTTCCTCGTCCTAGGGCTGGTGATGTAATTGAATTCTGGCAAACCAAGCACGATAGCGGCAGTCGCTTAAGTGCGGCCAGTATCCAGTATTCGGAAGATAGTGGGTTCAAACCCCACTGTCGGCAGCCCTGAAGATGGTTTTCCGTGGTTTCCCATTTTCACACCTGGCAAATGCTGGGGCTGTACCTTAATTAAGGCCAAGACAGCTTCCTTCCCAGTCCCATCCCTTTCCTGTCCCATCGTCGCCATAAGACCTACCTGTGTCGGTGTGACATAAAGCCAATAGCAAAAAAAAATTCCAGCTGCCTCCCCTCTCTGCACAATGAAAGCGCGATTCCTCCCTCGGTGGAAATTCAGGACGGTCTTTAAGATCTAAAATTTCTAGAAGATCTATACGATGTCTAGAAGATCTATGCGGTGTAGAAGTAAGGATGTCGAAACAGGTCACGAAATGATGAACGAGAAACACACATTTAAAGCCTTGGACGTGTTAATGTGGAAAGCAACTTCTGCACAGACAGGAAAGAGATATAGTAATAGTTTCAACAAGATTTATAACACACAAGAATTGTATAATTGAACAATTATCACACGATAGAATATCACTGAAGTCGACCCCGTGTTCTATCATTAATCACTTGAAATGAATTCCATGCGGCTGAATGTCCATAAAATCGAACACGCACACCAATTTCAACACTTGGAAATTAAACAAGCTGACTTGAATGTTAATGAAATCAAACTCGTAACCACTTGAAACTTAATGTCGTCGAATGTCAATGAGATCGACCTAACAAAAGAAACAGCCACTTAAAGTTTTGTGATACTTGGCATAATCTGAAGTTATTTCGCACGAATGGCAAGACACCGAAGGAGACGCTTGCGATGCTGGTACGTGTTTATGAAGATCAAGCACTGTCCTTGAAGTGTGTGTACGAATGTTTCGCCCATTTTCGAGGAGGCCAGGAAAGTGTTTATATTTAAACACTTGGATTGGATTGAAAATCTTTCACTCGTGAAGTCAATCTTGTTCACGCATGTAAATGAAAAATAAAATGAAATTGACTATTTATCAAAAATCCTTAGTTCGAATGTTTGTAGAGTTGAAAAATGCACAGTTCAAATTCACAGTCTACAGTCTATCATCTACAAGAATAATTACACAGTTTCAGAAAATCATCTACACACAGAAAGTGTAAGTTAGGTGATGTAGTCACGAGGTATAAGTTAATTCTGTACTCAATTACTTGTTAATGTTTGCCATTTGAGAAATTCTAAGTTTTTTTTTTTTTTTTTTTTGCTATCTGTTCAACGTCGCACTAACACATCGAAGGTTTTTGGGGACGGAAGGGTGGGAGATTGGGAAGGCAGCCGCTATGGCTTTCATTAAAGTACAGCCCCAGCATTTGCCAGGTGTGAAAATGGGAAACCAAGGAAAACTATCTTCAGGGCTGTCGACAGTAGGGTTCGAACCCACTACCTCCCGAATGCAAGCTCACAGCTGCGCCCCTAACCGCATGGCCACTTGCTCGGTCATTCTAAGTTTTAACGCACAGTTATGTCGATGAGAATTCTCAAAATACAACCTGTGACAATAAATTTCGGTGAATAGTCCTGTACTTTACAACTAAGTATTTATTTATTTTCCACCTAGTCGATGTATTGACTAGGTGGAAAATAAATAAATACTTACTAGTGAATCTATTGAAGTGCGATACGGACCATGAAACTAATTTTATGTAATAGTCTTGTACTATCAACATAGATGAACAATGCATGACAATGACCTTACTGTCCTTCGAAATAGTCCCCTCCCATAACTATGCACTGCTGAGATCGGCGATACATGGCCTGGAAACTTTGCAAGAAGGCTTGCTTTGGGATGGTGTTCAAAAGTCTTGTCACGTTTCGTTGGATGTCAGGAATATCGTCAAACATCTTTCTTTTTAAAGTGAGTTTGATGCAGTTCATCCGCTATCATGCACACAGTTAATCGCTGATCATTCGTGATTAATGTCCTCACCTTCTCAATGTTTTCGCCACTGATGGTGGTCGCCGGTCTTCCGCTATGGGGGTTGTCATAAACACTTTCCCGGCCTCCTCGAAAATGGGCGAACCACTCGTACACACACTTCAAGGACAGTGCTTGATCTTCATAAACACGTACCAGCATCGCATGCGTTTCCTTCGGTGTCTTGCCAAGCTTGCAATAAAACTGTACATTGATCTTCTGGTTGTTCATGTTCCTGTTTGCAGTTCAGAACCAATGCACCAAACATGCACTGTGTCAAACAGGTCTTACACAGCACACACACACACGATGTTCAACTGAACATCGGGAGCAGGTGGTCAAAACCTGCTGCTACGCAGGTGCAGCGTTGTGTCGCCAGTGTTGCCAGATCGACCATTGTGACTTCATTCACCAAACTTTATTGTCACATGTTGTATTTAAAACACTTGGTAAGAAGCAAACACTGTTCAAAATCCTATCACTGTTCACAATGTCAACTTTGAATTATGAGCACTTGGAAAAAATAATCGCAAGTCTTAAACATTCATTCAGAATAATCAATCACTTGAAAAATATTAGAGTTTGGCGAAGCTCAATTTATATCGCCCTAAGTTGGAGCAGAATTCTATCATTCACAAGTTGAAGAAAATTTTGTAAGTACGCACTCGACACTACGGAGTTAAAGTCCGGAACTTGACGAAGAATTATCACTTAGCGTAACATCACGATCCCAATGAGCTGACCGACAGGGTTCGACTGTGGTACAGAAGATACTGTGTTCTGCCTTGAGAAATGGTCCTCCTTATATACTCAAATCTTGAAGATAACAGCAATTGTATTACAGTGAATATCTCCCTTGGTTTACGTTGGATTCACATCAAACTTTGTACAATTGGAGATTTAAAAAATCAGGCAACATGATTATGTTATTCTCATAATCTAATTATTTTTCTGAGAAAAGTTATTAAGGGTAAAACATTTTGAATGTTCTCTGGTTGATGCAATTCTCTCAGCCACAAGGAGGGGTAGCCGTGATGTCAGTCGCTCTACATCATATACGAACTGTGTGCTGTTGCTCGCTGGTGAGCTGGCGTGAAATTCAAGTTCGAAGTGCAAGGACTTTAGCTCGGACCAGCGTTCCTGGTAATATATATATTTCAAAAACAATGGACTGAAATCTGGACTGCCAAATGATCAATGAGCACTGGAAATGAAGTCGGGAACATTTGCATGCCAACCATTTTCGAGTCTGCGTTAGAGGAGAATCCTTTTGAAAACTACAATTCCTCCCCAGAAACGGAGTTTAATTTAAGAGCTTTACAGTGGAACAACCCTTCTGAACTTCAGAAAAATTTAGTGTGGGTTTTAACACCTTTCTCTCAAAAGTGAATGTCAGAACGGCCATCCTAAAATCTCGCAACCAAACCATCAGTGAAGCTATGTGACAAACTCTCTGGGTATTTGGAGTATTTTACGAGCTACGACTGCATCTGGGGCATAGAAATGAATATTTAGATGGTCAAAGACCTCTTCAGTGGTGAAAACTTTCTCCACAGAAAAGGGTATTTTCAGAGGATCATTTTGCACAAGCCACTTAAGTAGGACTTGGCATTTTACCAGTTTGCAAGGTCACTTATTAGTACTCTTGCCATTGTTAATAATAATAATAATAATAATAATAATAATAATAATAATAATAATAATGTTTGTAGCTTTATGTCCCACCAACAACTTTTACGATTTTCGGAGATGCCGGGATGACTGAATTTAGTAACGCAGGAGTTATTTTGCATGTCAGTAAATCTACCGACACGAGGCTGATGTATTTGAGCACCTTGATTTATGAATTTCATTTTCCGTATTGACATTTACCAATCTTCATAAAAGGAAAGAAAAATTCCACCTAATCAATACATTTATTTTCTTGTAAACTATTACAATCTAGGACCGGTTTCGACCCTTCATAGGTCATCCTCAGCTATATCAGAATCACATTTGCATTTCTATCTTATACCTCTGAAAGACCTTCATGATGTATTGTTTCATAATTTTTCAGTGAAAACTTATCTAAAAACTTACAAATTTCTAAGCGTTGTGTTAAAATTAAAAATTAAAATTACAAAACTTTGTCTATTATATACATGCCCTTGGGCTGACAGAATGCATCCTTGGGTTGATTAAGTACATATCTTAAGTATTGCTTATTCTGTTGAATCGAAACCCTTTTATACTTATGTACAATCGTGAATAGACTATCAGTAAAATTTGATAAATAAAGCTTGCGTGATAATTATAATAAAATATCATGTTACATCTTTATACCTTATTGCTGGAGTGATATTATTTTAGGCAAAATATAAATGCGTGTTGATCTCTATAAAATATTTTTACATAAACACACTAATGTACTTTAAAGTCTAATCATTGTACTTTAAAGTCTAAAATACTTATTGCTTGGATCTTGCGTTGTTATGTGGTAAAATATTATAACAATTTGTCTTGTATAACATCAGATATTGATAATGTTTGAATATGCCGTGTATGGTTGGCTTTTAAACCTAATGATTAAATGTCAGTTCCTTCTTGTATAAAATTACAAGTTTCATATTATGTTGATTATGTATTGTATAAAACATAAATGTCTATTAAATTGTTTACTACAGATTCTAATCACCCTAATCCACATAAAAAAGCAGCATATCAAAGTATGATTTATAGAGCGTTTAATATACCGATGTCAAAAGCAGATCTCAAAGATGAACTACAACTAATTCACGAAATAGCTCAAAAAAATGGTTATAGAAAAGAAATGGTTAATTCCATCATTCGTAAGTTCAAATCACGACCCAACACCACTCTAACGAAAACAGATCAACCCAGAAAAAATTACGCAACTTTCACTTTCAATAATACGGGCGTATATTCACTAACCAATGTTCTGAGGAAGCATAACATTAAAATAGCATTTAAGACTACACAAAATAATAGGCATGTCATATATAATAGCAAATCAGTAAATAGTAGTAACAAATATCTTCAATCAGGAGTCTACCGAATGGAATGTAACAACTGTTTAACAAGTTATGTGGGGCGTACAGGCAGGAATTTCACGACTAGATATAATGAGCACGTAAACGCAATTAGGCATAATCATTTCTCGGCAATAGGGCAACATATGCATGAATATAAGCACACTTTTACGGACATAAATAACGATTTAAAAATATTAAATGTAGAACCTAAAGGTCCTTTGCTTAATATAAATGAAGAATTATATATAACACTAGATCAGTATGCAAATCCTAATTATAACATAAATGAGTTATCCGAAAAAACTAATATTTTGTTCAATAAAATCGTTCCTATCTTAAAAAACGACTACGTCAAAATAGTCAACAGACGACGTCATACACAAGCTACGGCGCAGACAGCGAACCTCAGCGACTCCGCCCATACATACGTAACAACCTCCCCTACTTATCCCTCCGCCCCTCTCACAACAGACAACACTAGAACCATCAGTACGAGATACATTACTCGTCAAACGGCCAAGAAACTTGCATTTCAAGCATCCAGCAGTAAGTAAATTAATTCAGGCTTTACAAATTCACACAACATTACACTTCTATTGAAATCTAACTCACTTCATTCATTTTGGCTTACAGAATTTACCAGCCTTAAAAAAGGGAAAGGAACCACTACAGTCTTACGGCATTTGATGGGAGAAAACTCCAGAAGTTAGGCCAGAACTGAATCATACATATATTCCATAATTTAACACGTATCAAGCTTATATTGATCCATTTCACAGTTATACAAATGGAACCTATAAAGTTCAACATTCGACATATATAAGAAAAGGCAAATTATGGAAATATAACGCAAGAATCAAGGCCAACACGTTTCAGTGTCACTAAACACACTGACTATATTACTAGACATTCAAGTGTTTTTTAAAACTTCTGTAGTAAATGATAAGCATTCAATTTAATAGACATTTATGTTTTATACAATACATAATCAACATAATATGAAACTTGTAATTTTATGCAAGAAGGAACTGACATTTAATCATTAGGTTTAAAAGCCAACCATACACGGCATATTCAAACATTATCAATATCTGATGTTATACAAGACAAATTGTTATAATATTTTACCACATAACAACGCAAGATCCAAGCAATAAGTATTTTAGACTTTAAAGTACAATGATTAGACTTTAAAGTACATTAGTGTGTTTATGTAAAAATATTTTATAGAGATCAACACGCATTTATATTTTGCCTAAAATAATATCACTCCAGCAATAAGGTATAAAGATGTAACATGATATTTTATTATAATTATCACGCAAGCTTTATTTATCAAATTTTACTGATAGTCTATTCACGATTGTACATAAGTATAAAAGGGTTTCGATTCAACAGAATAAATTAAATAACTGGAAAGGAGGTTCAACCTATTCAATACTCAAAAGAAAGAAACGTAGCAATCACATTTCTAATTAAATGGGACCGGTTTCGACCTTAGTCTAGGTCATCATCAGCCATAAAAAACATGTAAAATGTTTATGAATGTTGGAGGTCAGTTTTTCACTCTGTTAGGCACAAAGACACGACATCACATTCTGTTCTGCACAAAGTCACAACATTAATAATCAACTTGCGAAGATCAAAAAGGCTTGAATTCGCAGACGAACAGATCTGTAGAAGAAAGCCGCCAGCTCCCGGTGACTACGCGGCACACTCAAGGTCACGCGCTGCGGCCAAACACCAAAGTAGAGTGGAGAACGTTTCGAAGGTCCAGAACCTGTCACGGCTGCGGGAAGCCAAGTACGTATATAAAAATATACGATGCCAATTAGTATAACCGAATGAGCACCCGTACTCCAGCTAAGATCTTGGTAAACAGTTGACTTGAAAAAACAATTGTAGAGAGAAGAAAAAAATGTAGTAAAAAGCGCAATATCGGAAAACAAATGAAAACTTATATGCACAGTGCGCTATTTTAAAAAAAAATTTTTAGGTTATGATTGAAGTAGTCAAAGTTGGCGCAAGACAAAAATTTTTGAAAGAGGAGAATAAATTAAACGAGGAAGAGTGATAGTGAAATAAGAGAAAGAATAAAAGAAATTGAAGTTAGATGGTAATGAGGAAAGATAAGATAGGGAAATGAAGGAGGGGTAGTTTAAGGTGGGTTAGGAGGGTGGGTTATTGGAGGTAGAAAATGTGGGTGGGAACTATGTAAGACATGGAAAATAGAATTGGGGTTTTGGAATTTGGAATTTTTGAGAAGAAGAATTAGGAAGTCAAAAAGGATATTGGGTTTTTCAGAAATGTCGTTTAAATTGAAATTAGGGTTGAAGTACTGGTCAAGGTGGATAAAGCAATTTTCAGTAATGTTTAAGAGGGGGCCTTTGTTAATGATTTTAAGTATGTTTATGTCATTGTCAATACTGGTGAAACTATGTTTGGAGTCTTGTATGTGCTGTCCTATGGCAGAGAATCTGTTGTATTTAATGGCGTTGACATGTTCAGAGTACCTGATATTGAAGTTGCGGCCAGTTTGTCCGACGTAGGAGGAACTGCAGTTGTTGCGTTTAAATCTGTATACACCAGATTTAGAAAAGGCATTAGACTTATTTAGAGATTTAGAGTTGTGTAAGATATCAAGACTTCTATTGTTAGTTCTAAAAGAAATTTTCATATTATGTTTTTTAAAGATATTAGTTATTTTATAAGCATCCTGAGTAAAAGTGAAGGTGGAAAAAGCAGTTGGTTTTATTGTGTCTTTAGATAAAGTGGTTTTTGGACGGTGTTTGAATTTGTTGATGATGCGGTTAATGAAGGAGTTGTTAAAGCCATTAAATTTAGCAATGTTGCGGATGGTGTTTAATTCTATATTTAAATCTTTTTTGGACATAGGGGTGTTGAAGGCACGAAAAATTAAGCTGTTATAAGTAGCACGTTTATGAGCTTGGGGGTGCGAAGAATCTTGTCTTATTGTAGTTGCTGTTTGGGTTGGTTTTCTGAAAATTTTGTAAGATAAAGAAGGATGTCTAGTAATAGTTAGGTCTAGAAAATTAAGAGTTTGGTTGTGTTCTGATTCGAGGGTGAATTTAATGTTAGAGTCTAAGTTATTGAGATGAAGAAGTGTAGAGGCTGCGTTGGTTGATTCCTCATTTAATATTACCAATGTGTCGTCGACATATCTCGCCCAATATCCTTTTTGACTTCCTAATTCTTCTTCTCAAAAATTCCAAATTCCAAAACCCCAATTCTATTTTCCATGTCTTACATAGTTCCCACCCACATTTTCTACCTCCAATAACCCACCCTCCTAACCCACCTTAAACTACCCCTCCTTCATTTCCCTATCTTATCTTTCCTCATTACCATCTAACTTCAATTTCTTTTATTCTTTCTCTTATTTCACTATCACTCTTCCTCGTTTAATTTATTCTCCTCTTTCAAAAATTTTTGTCTTGCGCCAACTTCGACTACTTCAATCATAACCTAAAAATTTTTTTTTAAAATAGCGCACTGTGCATATAAGTTTTCATTTGTTTTCCGATATTGCGCTTTTTACTACATTTTTTTCTTCTCTCTACAATTGTTTTTTCAAGTCAACTGTTTACCAAGATCTTAGCTGGAGTACGGGTGCTCATTCGGTTATACTAATTGGCATCGTATATTTTTATATACGTACTTGGCTTCCCGCAGCCGTGACAGGTTCTGGACCTTCGAAACGTTCTCCACTCTACTTTGGTGTTTGGCCGCAGCGCGTGACCTTGAGTGTGCCGCGTAGTCACCGGGAGCTGGCGGCTTTCTTCTACAGATCTGTTCGTCTGCGAATTCAAGCCTTTTTGATCTTCGCAAGTTGATTATTAATGTTGTGACTTTGTGCAGAACAGAATGTGATGTCGTGTCTTTGTGCCTAACAGAGTGAAAAACTGACCTCCAACATTCATAAACATTTTACATGTTTTTTTATGGCTGATGATGACCTAGACTAAGGTCGAAACCGGTCCCATTTAATTAGAAATGTGATTGCTACGTTTCTTTCTTTTGAGTATTGAATAGGTTGAACCTCCTTTCCAGTTATTTAATTTTTAACATCAATAATTTCAATACGGAACAATGAAATTTTTATCTTTAAATCAACAGAATAAGCAATACTTAAGATATGTACTTAATCAACCCAAGGATGCATTCTGTCAGCCCAAGGGCATGTATATAATAGACAAAGTTTTGTAATTTTAATTTTAACACAACGCTTAGAAATTTGTAAGTTTTTAGATAAGTTTTCACTGAAAAATTATGAAACAATACATCATGAAGGTCCTTCAGAGGTATAAGATAGAAATGCAAATGTGATTCTGATATAGCTGAGGATGACCTATGAAGGGTCGAAACCGGTCCTAGATTGTAATAGTTTACAAGAAAATAAATGTATTGATTAGGTGGAATTTTTCTTTCCTTTTATGAAGTATTTGAGCACCTCCAAATACCACCGAACCGAGGAAGGATCGAACCTGCCAAGTTGGGATCAGAAGGCCAGAGCCTCAACCATCTGAGCCTCTCAGCCCAGCTTTTATCATTGTTGATCTCAAAATATTCATCTCTCTTGACATTACCTTTTGTTTTGAAAAACGTTTCATGGCATTGATGAATTGTGGGTGGTGAGTACATACACCAGGTCCCATAGAAGTGTTCCAATTATTCGATACTAGAATATTCTGCTGGTGCTAAGGTTATTAAGGATATAAAAGATGTCTGAAGGCTGTCTTCCTACCTTGTGCAGCGCTGTAACTGGGATGTGATTTTCAGAATTGCCTAATTCCATGATTACAGGACACTGCAGACCATTCACAGAAGAGGTTCCGCCATAAGTCACCAAATAGGTTTCGTGACAGAACTTAGTGGATAGTCTGAAGCAGTATTTAGTACGACACAGTCAAATCCCACAGTGGATCTGAGTCAACTTATGGCCGTGATTCATCTATTTAATGAATTTAATGAATTGGATAAATAATCTAAATACCCTTCAATTCCAAACAGCACAGATTGAAGAAATATTGATCAATGAATGCATTGCAGACTAGCTGTGGTGAGATATCAACTAACTGCATTTATCTGTTAAACACAGGTCTTATGAGCTGTCATAACTGGTTGAGCATCAATTATTACTCGCACATTTTTAGTGATAAATGCACACCCTAGTGCTGAATCAATCGACCTCGACAATCTTCGAGATTTGTACTGGAAACCTTTGAAACACAAACTATGAATTGCTTATGCATCGCTGTGCAACATCTGGCGCACACTTTACGTACTAGTACTGTTGCTTTTTACACAGCAAAGCCAAACTATAGAATTCATGCTAGGAACAAGATTCGCATCTAGAAATGTTATATAATGTTATATAATGTGTGTGTGACACAGTTGTTGGCTTAAGATAAAGGTTTAGAAAATTCATATCGCTCGATAATATTATCGATTCAATTCAGATTTCATTTCCATTCCGTTGGCAGTATTACCGGAACCGGGAGAGCTCCCTCCTTACTCCTCACCCCCGTACACAAATCTATTACTAAAAAGTGTGCAAGTAAGATGTACCACAGAGGACACAGGCAAGGTCTTTCATTTTTTAATTTTCAAGAGCAAAGATCATATAAAATATAAACAGCTGATTAATTTCACAAAGGTTTAAGATGAAATTTGCAGGAATCCAGATGCATTAAAACAGCAAGTATCAACCTGCTCAATAGATGACTCCACGGAACAAGAACAAACCCACTATTTTTAATAAATAAAATATGCAGTGCAGTTTAGCTGTGTTGATACAGATAATCCAGTGAACAGTTTCAATACATTTCGGAACTATATTCTTGATACTCAAAATGGCAAGTAAATATATAAGCAGTGCATTTACTACAGAAGCAGGCAATGCAACTTTGTGTTTGACTGTTGTGAGATTACAGATTTCTTCCTATTGGTGAAGAAATGAAGCAAGCTTTCTATAACATTCAAGATATGATCTGAAAATGATTTTTCCAAATATAGTATTTTAGAAAGGGTGATACGAAAGGGATAAACACTCAGGTTGTTTTTCAATGATTTCTACAGCAGTATGAACTTAATTTTTAACAGTTGCATGAAGTTCCATCCAGAATTTCTGAGAATTTAATATCTGGTGTGAACCAATGGAAGTACCAAGTTCTTGTGCTAGGTGTCTCTTGGCATAGCCTATGTTTCGATTATTAGTCTATCAATGGGTGTTGTAAGTTTTTAGACTGTGTTCTTGTCCTGCTGCAAATTTTCAAATGGCTGATGTTAAGGGGCATTCAACCCATCAAATGCTAGAAGAGACTTTTGGTGAAGAAGCGTTAAGCCAAGCAAGAACATCTGAAAAATTGAAGCTTTCAAAGGAGGACGGGAATCCGTGGATAACATCTAACATTTTGCTTGACCATCACCACGCACAACTCCCAAAGTGATTATCGCAAAAGTGCACAAAATAATCTGTGCAGACACGACCATTCATGTTGGAATGTCACACGGAAAACATCAACAACTGAACATGAGATGAATTTCACCATCTCTTGACCAACGAACGGCAAGGTCATCGGATTTGGGTGTGCACTAAGCACTAAGAAATTGTTAGAGATGATCCTAACTCGCTGCCTAGGGTCACAAGTGGTGATTTAATTTAATTTTGTGTGGCTATTTCTAGCCGAGTGCAGTCGTAAAGCAGACCCTCTGATGAGGGTGGGTGGCATCTTCCATATGTAGGTAACTACGTGTTATTGCAGTAGAGGATAGTGTTATGTGGGGTGTGAGAGTTGCAGGGATGTTGGGGACAGCACAAACACCCAGCCCCTGGGCCGTTGGAATTAACCAATGAAGGTTAAAATAGGCTACCCGACCGGGAATCAAACCTGCGACCCTCTGAACCGATGGCTAGTATGCTGACCATTCAGCCAATGAGGCGGACGCAAGTGGTGATGAACTGAGCGTACGAAAAGTTCGCTATAACATCAATTCAATGCTGATAACTTATTTGATTAGAGGAGTTCATCAGACTGTCAGCAGGAAGTTCTGACAAAGAAACCCTTCCATCTGCTAATCTCCAATCTGATTGAGATTTGGTACGACTTCAGTAGAAATGTTTTATTCAGCCATATAAAAATTAGATGTCCTGTCGTATATTTAGCACCTGATTAGAGGTGTCGAAGTTTGCTATTTTAAGCACCGCATAGACAGGAGTAATTCATGTGTCACGCTGTTGCACACACACACACTCCATGAGTCAAACGGGACTCCAGGCCTAACACTTTCCTATCCTTAGATCGCAGAAAACCTTTGATGTGTTAATGTGATGACAATCCACCATTAAAAAAAATTTATACGGCAATAATGGTTGCTTACCATACATGGTAGTGTGTCTGTGTTTATATACTATGTACAGTATGTATGCAGGACCGTGCGGTCCCATTCACCACACAGTGCTAGTGTTAGCCGAGGCTAGGGAAGTAATACAAATGCAATTTTCAGTCACTTAATTCCCAAACTCTCACAATTTCTGATGATTTCAGTCAATTTTACAGAAAGGATATTTTTTAAAAATTCAAATAAACAGACATTTAAAAAAACTCTCAGAACTTCTCGTGCAACCCAGTACTATTAATATTTAGCTTTACCTGAATTTGATTCAAGGAAAATACTATATAAAGATCTACAGAAGGTACATATGAGGGCAACACAATAAGTATCTGCAATTTTGCTCTAATTGTCTTTACGTTGGCTCTATGGTGTTTTGTGCTCACCAGCTGCTAGAGGGCACCATTGTCTACGTCTGTGGTAGGTTTCAGCATTATCAAATCAGTACAGCTTGCACTGTTGCGATGTAAAGATGGCCGTGCCACTCTCTGTTTGCACCAAGGAAGAACAGCGTTCTGTAATCCGTTTTATGTGGTCTGAGCGTGTACCAGGAGCAGAAATTCATAGAAGACTTTTGGCACAATACGGGGAAAATGTTTTGCCACAGCGAAGTGTTTACCAGTGGACTGAAGAGTTCAAAAGGGGTCTCACGAGCATGAAGGACGAGGAAAGATCCGGGCGTCAATCTGCAGCCATAAATGATGCCAATATTGAACAAGTGCGTGATATGATCCTTAATAACAGACGAGTGACTGTTGATGATGTGGAAAACATTACGCACATTAGCCATGGTTCTGCATATGAAATCATGGATAACAGGCTTAACTTTCACAGACTGTTCGAGATGGGTTCCAAAACAATTCAATGAAGAGCAGAAGCACAATCATCTGAGAGTCAGTCAGCACATACTTGAGTGTCATGCTGGCAAAGGTGAAACGTTTCTGAAACGGATCATCACTGAAGATGAAGAATTCGAACCAGAGAGCAAATATCAGAGCATAGATTGGAAGCATCTGCTGTGGTAAAATTGTAAGGAGCTTTCCTTACATGGAAAGATCCTGGATACACACAATTAGACAAAGAGCTACTGTCTCATCACAAAATTCTTAGAGAAATAAGTCAGTTTCTGATCAACAGTCCTACCTTAAAGGCAAGCCTTTCATTATCCAGTTCTAGCTGCCTCGAAGCTTTCTCCAGAAGTTGAACTCTATCACACATCTCTGAAACTTCTCGACGCAGAACTTCTTTCTCAGATGACACCTGATACAATGATCAACACTGAAAATTACAAGAATCTCAAAAAATTAACCCATTATAAAGATTAACAAATAATATTTACCTTGATAATTTCAGACAACAAATCACCCTCTTTACTCATCCCATTCACACCTTTTAACTTCTTCATTACTTCAATTTCCTCCATTAGTTTTGCTCGGTCAGCTATCAGGAATGCCACCTGCAACACAGCAAAAACATAAATATTTAATTTATGTTGGCACAAATAAAAGATCCGGATGTGCTTAAGAATCCTTTAAAATTCCATTTATAACAAGTTATTTTCTGCACACAATACAGTAATATATTTCCTAAGCCCATAAAATGCCTTCCATGAACATTAACATACTGACAACAGTGTACTGTTTTCAAGGTGTATAAAGTAAAGAATCTGAGATACCTGAACTCTAATGAGTAAATGAGTATCTTAACTATAGTCTTGAGATGTTAGGGAGCATTATGTGCCGAGATTGCCCGGTGGATCTCATCGTCCACAAGTAATGCATGGGGTTGGCAGTGCACTGTGACACCTGCTGGCATCATCCCTGAAATTGATGGTCTTTATGCAATATTGTTTGTTTCAATCAAATGTCATATTGTGAAGCAACATGATGAAAGTTTCTGTGATAGTTTGTGTGATCAGCTGACATTTTTGCAATGACTTTTCATGAAAGCAGAATTACCTACTTGCAATTGAATCAAAAATAGGATAACTTATTACTGAAACTTTGAGACATATTGTACATTATATCACTGCATAAGGTACCTAGTGAACATTATTTAGTCCCATTCCTTAATACATCAGCACCATGCCCTGCAATATGTTCTGGCCATAACTACATATTCACATCATCTGAAGTACATTCACGTACTCAAAAGTTATATGTCTATAATTCTCTCTTGTAAAAAACTTCACTAGTCTGTAGGCAGAGCTTGTTATAAATCGAATGCTCTCACTTTCATGGAACTATGGTCTTTAGAATAAGCTGAATCAGTCTTTAGATTATTATACATGTGTTGCGCTTTTAACTGAAGCAGATCTAATTCTCTTTTATATTTAGTTGAAAGTTTTATACACAGTGAATTACACACCTTACATGTGTCAGTAGACAATAAGGAAATAGAGAGTTTGATTTTGTGTTTAAAATAGCCCTGTAAATATACTCACTAACAATATTGTTTATACATCATAGCTGCATTAAGACATACAGGTAAATATTTTTCAGTGTTCTCCCTAGGACCATTTTAGTGGCCCTGCCGTTTTTACAGACCGCCTGGCAAACACAAACTAGATATGTGCTAGTTACGTCATATTAATACATATCTGAATCATTGGGCACTCCAAATTAAAATATTAATACTGTAAAACTGTTTATTTAAACAATAAATCTTCATTATTGTTGGACGGTTACAGGCGTGTTGTGTGTTCCTGATAATAATTGTGTTTCTTGTGGTCCAAGTGCTTTTATCGCGGTTACATGTGAATGAAAGTGAACCGACTAGCATATACTTTGATGTTAAGTGCAGTATAACTTGTTGGGAAGATATACTCTCCAATAATAAGCTGCAAATAAGCGCCCACGTGTTGTGTATTAACGGCAAGCAGCAGCGAATGGCGTCCAGTCAGCGTGAAAAGCACAAGCCTTCGGCCAGTGACACATCCATCTTAACGCTGAGTATTCTACTACTAGCAGTTGCCGGCGATGTCCAGCTGAATCCAGGACCGGAAGTAAATACCAGCCTTAGCATCTACTACCAGAATGTCTGTAGTCTTAAGAAATCACTTGTGGACTTAACATCGCTCTGAGGGACATGCATTACGACTGCGTGTGTTTAGCAGAGTCCTGACTCGATTCTTCAATCGACAATAGTGAAATACTGCATGACAATTATGTTATTTTCCGCCAAGATGAGCAAAATATCATTACTAGTAAGAACAAGGGAGGTGGGGTTTTAATAGCAGTGAACTCTGTGTACAGTCCAGTGCAATGGCCTGACCTAACGGGAGACTGCCCCTGGCCGAGCGCTGTACATAGTCTGCTGTTACCTGCCCCCGGATGAGGTGAAAGTACGGCTCACAGACATCCGAGAAACTCTGGCTCGAATCAATCGTGTAGCAAGACAAAATGACACTATTATCGCGTGCGGTGATTTCAACATAAGCCAATTAGCCTGGGCCTCAGACGATTCGGGATCTATTAATCCTATCCTCACCCATGTCAACGAGGAAGCCTGCTTGCTTTTAGAGATCACCAATGAATTTAACGTTTGCCAAGTTTGCGGTTTTCCAACACGAGGAAATAACTTCCTGGACCTTGGTTTTGTGTCTGAAAGAGTCACTAATAATACCCTGCGTGAAGCAAGAGAACAGTTAGTACAATCAGATCATTCTGCGCTTGAGCTCAGACTTCATATTTCCCGTGTTCCTCGTTTACCACACATTACAAAATCATTATTCCTTTGGACAAAAGCAGACTTTCCTCATCTACAAAATATCTTATCCCATTGAGCGTGGAACTTGCTTGAATCCTGTCCATCTCTTGATGCCGCAGTTGACTTGTTTTATGACTTACTCCACAGCGCTCTTAAGGACGCCATACCTTCCCACATAATGAAGACTAGGCATCTTCCCCCTTGGTATGATTCCGAACTTACAGACAAAATGCGGGCAAAGGAAAGAGCAAGGAAACGAGCTGCAAGGTCTTCACTTCCCTCAGATTACATCGAATTTGCGAGGCTAAGAAAGGAATACAAACAAATGCAGCGGATAAAGTATAGGGATTATGTCAGGTCTGTTGAGGAGGATATTATCAGACATCCACAGAGATTTTGGAAATTAATGATGATTAATAAAGACAAGGAAATTAGCTCACTGAAAGAAATTCTGGATAATTTTGCTGACACTTTCAAAAAATTCCATCCATCCAGTGTTCCCTGTAATTCTCACACCTAACAATTTGGAGAAATTAACTTATAATCAGTGGTAACTTCGGCATCAGAAGTCTGCAACATCTTGAAGTCGATGGATACAAAGAAGTCTTGTGGTCCAGATCACATTCCAGGAATTGTGTTACGTGAGTGTGCTGAGGAGCTGGCAACCCCACTAGCCACGATAATCAATTGGTCTCTTTGTACAAGCAATTTCCCGTCCAAATGAAGAAATGATATGTTATTCCAGTTTTTAAGAAAGGTGACAGATCTTTATTTGTCAATTACAGACCAGTAGTTCTTTCACTCATTTCCAAAGTAGCGGAAAGAGTCTTATACAAAGCCTTGTACAGTGCAGTCAGTGGTTTAATTAATATTAATCAACATGGTTTTGTCCAGAAACTCTCAACTACCACCAATCTGGCTGTGTACTCCCACTTCATATCTAGCGCTCTGGACAATTGCAAGCAGGTTGATGCCATGTACACGGACTTTTCCAAGGCTTTCTACTCTGTGCAGCATAATGCTTTTCTGACTAAGTTATCAGCATATGGCATTCATGGAAGCTTGCTTGAATGGTTTAAATGCTATCTTTACGACAGGAGGTATTCAGTAAAATACGAGGGTATAATTGCTCATCCTTATCAGCCTAGGTCTGGCGTTCCGCAAGGTTCACTACTGGGACCTTTATGTTTCCTTCTATTTGTTAATTATCTGCCATCACAAATCCATTCGAGCAACTACCTGCTCTATGCTGATGACCTTAAAATCTACAGGGTGATTGAAAAGATGAGTGACTGAATTGTTACAGTCTGATATAAATAATATTAGTGATTGGTGCAAAAACTGGCATTTAACCCTAAATATTTCAAAGCACAGTGCAATACCCTTCACAAGAAAATTGCATGTTAATGTATTCAATTATCATATAAACAATCAAGAAGTGAGGCGTGTTAATAAAATTAACGATCTTGGTGTTTTTTAGTAATCAAAATGGTGTATCTCTCAATGAACATATGTTAAATATCGTCAACAAGGCATTTCAAACGTTAGGCTTCCTCAAAAGAAATTGCAAGAGTTTTAAATCTGTTGTCCCATTGAAAACCCTGTATTTCTCACATACGATCTAGTCTAGAATACTGCTCTGAAGTGTGGATCCCCTCACAGCAATACTTAGTTAATGCCTTAGAGCGAGTACAGATCCGATTCTCGAAATGGATCAGTAAAAAGTGTTTGGGTATCAAGCTGTCATCGACAGATTATGATTTGTTTTGTACAAACATGTGTAATGAGTCTCTTAGGACTAGGCGCAGGTACGTCAATGTACATAAATACCAGCCTTAGCATCTACTACCAGAATGTCTGTAGTCTTAAGAAATCACTTGTGGACTTCAACGGTAATTCCCTTGACTCTCCCAATTTACTCCAGTTGCTACCAATTCATGTTCCTTCCCGCAATACCCGACGGGCTATCACCCTTCACTTACCCAGGTGCAGAACGGAATCAGACAGGAACTCTTGGTTTATACAGGCCCTAAGATCCCTGAAGAAATTAGCGGGATAGTGGATATATTTCACTCGTCAGCTAGTGAAATTCGCAGACATCTTATGGACACTTCATAGACAGAGTGTTCCTTGTATCTTGTTCTGCGCATTTGGTAACTGAAAGTTATACTTCCTTCCTTCGGTCATTTCAAATGTATAAACACTTTTCTGTTTTCATGTCTTCTTTTTCTTCATGTTTTTTGTAAATATGTATATATTATATATTGCTTAGTTATAAGTAGTAGTAAGTGCTGTTAATATTGTTATTATTTGAATGCATTATATCATCTGTTATTGGAGAACTAATAACTCTGCTGATGATAAATAAACAAATGAAATCAATCAAATTCACTCGCTTATTAAGACCCCTTTTCTTTTTCCTTTTACAGCCAAAAAAGTATAAGGGGGTCCAATATCCGATAACCTCAAATTTTGTGCAGTGAACACATGACTTCTACATTATGAAGAACTATAAATTGTACATGTAAATATTCTACACTATTCTTTAACAAACTTATGAATGTATTTGAGTTATACTGGCTATTTTCGTTGGGAGGGAGTACAGTATTTCTAAATGTAAAAAGACAATAAACGGAGAACACGACTTTCAGGCCTAGGCCTATAAATAAATATAGTCATTTTTAATTACTCTTATATCACATCATTCATTACATCTAATTAATTCCTCTGATGAGGTTGATGTCAGGAAGGGCATTCAGTTGTAAAAACTCGCTACGAAGATTCATCTCGATTCATACTTGATCCCGTAGAGAAAAGGGATAAGGGTATCATATTATGCAATATTGATACAAAATAACTTAATAGTCAGTCATTTGTCTCTGTGAGTTCAGCAGTAGGCCTACAACACAGGAAACCTACTCGCTGCTTTAATTTGAATTATCGTCTTGCGCCGCCAACCCGTGCTACCGGCGTGTCATTCCAAGAAACGTTATCTTCACTGCCATCTCGTCAGCCATAGCAGCAGCAGCAGCACCACTGCAATAGGGAGCATTCGAGGTCCCGTCTTTTTGAACCTTTTAAAAATAGTTTCGCTCTCGACTATAGAGCCCAAACAGTGTGAATATATTCCCAAATGGTTTCTGGGGATGGTTTCTTATATTCCCAGTTGGTGTATGTGTAGCGGAAGCCACTACTTTCGAATAAACCTGTGTAGAAAACGTGCCAAACCACCAGCTTATAACTAGTGTAAGTTACGAATTGTACTTCCGAATGTAATACATAGTGACTGGTAGCATTTTGATAACTGTGGCTGTTGAAAGCAAGACCCTTATTTTTAAGTATATTTCATGCTTGTTCTCAACATTTATCACATTAGGATTTACTTGAACAGCTGTAAATGAGATAAAAGACTGCACTGTTTAGGTTAGGTATGCTATCACCCGGATAGTGCCAAATGTTCCAAAACGGAAAGAATAAAAACAATTAACAGGAAAGTTTGCCGCATTTATGGATATCTACAGGTGTGGCGGTAATGCGTTTATTCATCATGATGTTTAATTTTGTATGTTCGTTGTCTCCATTTTTTATTAATGCATACCCTAGTATGTTTTGTATGGCGTCTCCGAAAACAGTTAAAAGTAAGCAGAAACATTAAAAATTTTTATTTATTTATTATTCGCTAACTGGCGAACTAGAGACCACAATAAGTTTCATTATACATTCTGGCCTTTACTCAGCTTTCGATAGATCTAGTAGGTTTTCATCAGCTCGCTGTGTTGAGCACGGCATTCATCTGACTACTTTTCACCCATTGTCCACTTCACATCCCAGGAAGTCCCAAAAGTCACAATGTTTTTACTGAAAAAGTCTTGTTTGTGCACATCATTAATATTATTTGTTAAGTACATTGGCAAGTAAAACAATCGTTACGATCGGCTATTTTTTAATCACGTTTTAAACCTACTCTTCTCCAAAAAATACCTATATTGGCCCGAATTATGAGATATTAAACGATCATTTTGTTAATGATCTCGCCTGCTATAACATGCTCCCAGTGGAGGGGAGATACATGTAAGGCCTACCATTTTTACCACATATCAACCTTCCTGCCATTTGTTAGTCTCTGGCAGAACAGTACCGCGAATCGAACTCAAGACACCCGAGAATGGCAGCTAATTGTGCTAACCATTACGCTGGCGGACATTCTTAACTACAAAACACAGACATATAGCATGACTGATGCATGCTTGCAATGCGCGGGTCGGACATGAAATTATTCACCTACTTGTGCGACGTCATCACAGCTGCAGTAGACCTACACTACGGAGGTTGACATTTCTTAACTGCGAAAGACAGATGTACCGCATGACTTTGACGCATGCTTTCATTGCGTGGGTCGTACGGACTAAACTATTTGCAAATTTCTGTGATGTTATCAGAGTTGCAATAGGACTTGTACCTGCTTCAAAGCAAAATCATTGTTTTTTTCTGACAAATTACGTTGGGGGGAGGGGGTCTTGTATGCGAGATTTATTTTTTCATTTTCTTCGTCTTGAAAAGCCAGGGGGGCTAGGGGGTTTAATACACAAGTAAATATGGTAATTGCATCATTTACATCCGAGTTTAAATGTTTGACTATAACCTAGTGTCACGTGCAAGCGGTGTCTGGATTAGTGTGGAATTGCAAGAGAGCACTCGATTCCTCATTACGTCACAAACTCGTATGGCACTCCACAGCAACCGAGTGGTATCCCCGGTGTTTACTTCAAACCTGGCAGAGGTAGTCGGTTTTTTGAAGGGCAATACTCCGTGTCGTACAATGTCAGCATGCAAAAGATCGCTGGTGACATATTTGGTGTTTACCCCACAAAAACTCAGCCTTAGACGCTCAAGAGAGATGCGGTTTATTCTGCCATCTAACAGGCCCAAAGTAAAGCGGAACGTCAAAATCGATGAACAAGCAGCCTGATGGCGTCAAATTAAAATGTTTGCACACGGTAGCTGAGGACTTATTATAAATGCCCTGAGGGGAATAAATTGAAATGTTATTCATTTTATACGTAGTATTTCCCTGCTCGGCTACTCATTCCAGCCACTCGGCTGACGAAAATTTCTGGGGAGAACACTATTTTCTGTTTGGAGCAGAAACTCTAGAATAATGACTTTCATGCAATGGAAAACCGTTAATATGATTTACAAGTAAACAGGATTGGTGATCAGTAGTTCTATTTGCATGTCTTCCATGGCCATCTTATTTTTAGTGTTCCCTTAGTCTGTTTCTTTGAAACCTCACTCAAAAGTCAACCATTATTGATTCTAAGACATGAATGCCTGCTTGCAAACTTTTATTAGTGCCCTCAAACACAATATAATAGTCAGGGGTGTGTTGTCCCCTGCACCATATCTTTCTTTCAGTTCGTTTATTTTCACATGCCCACTAACATACTCATTTTGTAAACTTAAATTCACACATATTCCAAAACACTTTGAACACTATTTCATGTTGTTCTTCACTGGAACATTCGTAGCACTTATGTTCAAAGCCACACGGCGGGCTTTGTTTACATTTGTTAACTTTCTTGCCTGTTCTCCTGTTTCTCTTTTCCTCTCTGTATGTTCCAGTCCCACGAATTTATACACTTTGACCTTTTCTCTCCATAAATTTCCCTCGTTGTTCATTACTTTTCTAATTTTCATTAGAGAGACCACTTTCACCCTAAACATCAGCCATATTTGATGTTATTACACGTGATCCAGATACTGACCTCTCAACGACTGTTTTGAGTTTGGACCACTGCTGCACTCAAACAGCACAAAATTTTGTTTGAAGAAAGAAATTAGTTGCTTTCAAACAATATCCCCCTCTGGGTGTAGGCAACAGAATAACACCCACGGTATCCTCTGCCTGCCGTAAGAGGCAACTAAAAGGGGCCCCAAGGTCTTGGAACATGGGAGAGTGGGTTGGCATCCACGGGGCCCTTAGCTGAGTCCTGGCACTGCTTCGTCTTATTTGTGCTAGGCTCCTCAATTTCATCTACTCTGCCAGAACTCCCTTGGTCAACTTGTTCTTTTCTGACCCCGACGGTCTTAGAGCATTAGATCAAAAATTAGATGTATGGCTTTTCAGGCATTTGCTCTATTAACCAGCATTTCGTCTTAGGCCTGACACTAGACTCGTCAGAGTGGGATGTGTCAGACCCTACCCACTTATGCTGGGGTGTATGCAGGTGAACTTATCAGAAGCCTCTTATGTGGCACAGTCTGATAACTGCATACGGGAGATAAAACTCCACAATGGAATTAATGCCCGCCTAGCAATTCCAAATGGTAATTCTAAATTCCCATGGAGGGAATTAGATATTTTTCCACCATGCTCTATTGGTGGAAAAATATCTAATTCCCTCCATGGGAATTTAGAATTACCATTTAGAATTAGAATTACCACTTAGAGCATTAGTCGCCCTTATCATTCTTTGGACAATAAAGCATTTTTCGAAGTGTCGGAACTCTTCCATTTTTCTCTCTGATTATTATAAAGAATGGCTGCCTTTCAAACAATATATACGAGGTGATATTGGTCTAAACAACATGGTACCATAGGAATGTAGTTCGTCTCACTAGAAAACAGATGCCACCATTACCTCATTTTGTGTGTTACACTGTCTCTGTCAATTGTAAACACATCATAAGAAAAGCACAAAAAATTGTAAAGGCTGTACATAATGTTACACAAAAACTCAAATGTCTGCACAGAATCAAATTTTCTCAGAGCCTACACATACACTGATAAGCCTTGAAGTATGGAGAATTATGAACAGAAGTACAGCAATTGGTCGTTGGCCATCGCCTCACATGGACAGGACATGTACGCTGTATAAATGTCACCAGACTACCGTGCCAGATCCTCTATAGTGAACTTGGCTCCGGTTCTAGACCGCAGGGTGCCCCCCCTGCGGCGGTTCAAAGACCAACTGAAACAAACCTTAAAAATGGCAGAAATAAATCCACAAACCTGGCAAACACTTGCCAAGGATCATTTACTTTGGCGGCAAAGTGTCTGTGCCTCAGTTCAACACTTTGAACAAGAACGCCGCAGATATTAAGTGACAGGAACGCAAATTTTGCCAAACCCGGCCAAGATCTCCCGCATCCCTCAGCTACTCCATGTGTGGACGTATGTTCTACGCAAGAATTGGCCTGTACTGTCAGAGGAAGTTTATACACAAACTGCTGTGAATTGAAGTGAGCTATTAGCCAGCAAATCTGTAAACTCTGAAATGAGTAACTGCCGCTGCCGACAGCAGCACAGTGCCATGCATCAAATCTGGAAACTAACGGCATCTGTAAAATGATTGTACTACTTTAGACAATATAATAGAACTGTTACCTTGTCCAGCCCAATAGGCTACTCGTCCACTAGAAGAGACTTCGATTCATATGACAACGCATGAGTGGTGATGTCCATTATAGACGAATTTGACCAACTGTCATTTGGCATCTGTAGTCCATACAGCTCTGTATCAGTGTCTACAGTACACAATGGAAAGTTATTAAGAACTTCAATGATTTCGTAAAATAGATGATGAGGTTTATCTTTACTTTTTGGCGAGTCCCTACCAGATGAGGGTTCAGATGCAAACTCGAAAAGAATACATCAATATTGGGTACACCCAATACTAATAAAAAATCAATGGGAAAATTTCATCATCTGTACGACAATCTGGAGGAAGATCAACAAAAGTTCTTTGATTATTATCGGATGTACCTAGGGATGTTTTAACACATCTTATAACCTATAACGCAATCAGCCGCCAAAATGTTGAATTTCAAGGAGACAATAACACTTACAGAACATTTAACTGTGAAGTCAATTGAATCGTGCAGTCGAGTAAGGAACTAAGTCAAAATCGGCCATTTTCATTTTATTGCCTCATTTACCTCACATAACCAAGCCCTATCGTTTGGTAAAGGAAAGAAATAAGTCAGCCTTCTCCTTGTGGGAGAAACAGTGGATGGACATCAGGCATATTGTGAAGAAACGCACTAAGTCATCGACTTAGTGCGTTTCTTCACCACTTGCTATTCATGACTTAGTTCCATTCTTTGCCGCACGTTGCATGCGATGTAGGTATAACAGGGGATATTTCAATTTACGGCGTTGGTAGAACACAAAGGACAACATACTGGAGGGAAACAGAAATCGTACGGTACATGGTGGGTTATAGTGTACAGTATTTCAGTTTGTATCTCGGTGGATGACAAAGTGATCTATGTATTACGTTTGAGAATATGACTCCGAAAAGGAAGGCACAGCCTGAGGGCCATAAGCATAGTGTTCTGAAACACGCAAGACTCAGAGGACTGGCATATGTGAATAAACGTGGGAGAGTTGTGGAAGGCAAAGAAACCAGTTCTGACTGCAGGTAAGCAAGGAGCTTGAGAAGTATTACTAGGGATTGTTTAGTAAATAATATTCTAACATGCAACCAAACTTTCTACTCTTGTTTTAGATAACAATACGTATGGTACAGATTTATACTTAGTATTAATAATATGTTATTCTTCTAGATGCAGAAAGAAGTGCTTTGAGATTATAAACGAAGAGGCTCGCATGTCCATTCTTTCCAAGTTTCTTCAACTTCCTAGTAAGGATGCACAAGATTTACACTTGCAGCGCCTCATCGAGAAGAATGAAATTAAGACCAGAAGACCGAGGAATGAAAATTCAAAGCAGCAAGCAGCAAGTTTCACTTACTTTGTTATGGATGGCAACAATAGAAAGAAGGTATGCCGTTCAGCTTTTATGAGCATGCATGCCGTCACTCAGAAAAGAGTATTCCGTATCACAATGCTTCTTCTTCATGGAGAAATTCCCAGGGACAAGAGAGGAACCAATCCAAATACCAGAAAGATACCGGAAGATGTCACTAAACTGATATCCGATCATATTCAATCATTCCCTCTGAAACGGACTCATTACGGAGGGAAAGAAGTGCATTACTTAGATGCCTGCTTAACTATTAAAGAAATGCACAACATGTTTGTCACAAAATACCCGGAGTGTGGAGTCAAGTACAGCTTCTACAGGACTTATTTTGTTGAGAATTACAACTACTGATTCGGACGACCACAGATCGATGTCTGCAGCAAGTGTGAGGAGTTCACAGCTAAACTTAGGAGTCCACATATTTGTGAATCAGCAAAGCGTGCAGCTCAGGCTGAATATGATGTTCATAAAAGAAGAAGCAGGAAATTCTACAGGTCTTTGAAAGAAGTTGCAACACTATGCAGAACAAATGACAAAGTGACAGGCCTTGCCTTTGACTTTATGCAAAACCTGCCCCTGCCACACATACCGGTGCAAGAAGTGTTTTACATGAGACAGTTGTGGGTGAATGTGTTTTGTATGCATGATCTTGCAACGGACAAGTGTGTTGTGTATATGTATCATGAAGGCCAAGGAAAGAAGGGTGCGAATGAAGTTGCTTCTTTCCTGAAAGATTATATAGACGAATTTGTGTCAGAAAATGTTGACCAGTTACACGTTTTCTCTGATGGTTCTCCAGGCCAAAATAAGAACCATACGGTCATGAGACTAATGCTAGGCCTGGCAGCTTCAAATCGATTTAAGGAGATTAGACAGTACTTTCCCGAGAGGGGTCATTCATTCCTACCATGCGACAGGGACTTTGGGCTATTTAAGAAAAACATTAAAAATGTAGACAGAGTTTATACTATCGAAGAGTATATGGCAATTATTGTAAACAGCAAAGCAAATGTTACAGTTAAGTTAGTAGACTCAAGTGCAGTATTTAATTTTGACAAGTGGTGGCCTGAGTTTTTTAAAAAAGTGACTGTATCAGCTGAAACATCGACAAAGAATACTCCTCGTGCTGGAAAGATTGCATTTTCTCCTTCTTCGTTTAAAGAATACAGATATAGGGCAGAGAAACCAGGAGTTATTGTAGCACTTCCCTTCATAAACAGCATTGTGAAACATACGTTTCATCTTGGGAAAGGTAACTTTTGCACATTTTCCTTGAAACCAATGGCAGCATATCCAGAGGGTGGGGTTCCAATAAAAGCTGAGAAAATAAAGGACTTGCGTAAACTGTTGAAATATGTTGTGAATGAGGATGCTTTGGCATTTTATTTGGACATTATTTCGCAGCCAATGAATTCCCCTTAGGTTAGTAGTCTCGGTTGTAATACTGTAGTTATTTGGCGCTTCAAGGTCATTTGTATTTGTTTTCCCTGTTTTTTTCTGTTGGATAAACTGTAAACAGTGTTTATGTATTTCATTAAGCTATGTTTAATATATAACAAAGGTTGGTGTAGTTTGTACGAGAGATTTATTCCCAAACTCCAAATTTTTTTCGGTATTATTGGAGAAAGGAACTAAGTCAAAAAAGTTTAAACGGTCATAAAATTTATAAATTTTTCTTGAGCATTTTCCTGTTACCTCCATTACATATCTATCACTGATCTAAATATTATATAAAATAATGGGAACTATTCATTGAAGCGTGTCGAAGACAATCAGTTTTTTTGCTCTCCTGAAAAGTAGCAAAATCTGACTTAGTTCCTTACTCGACTGCACGATTCAATTGTTTAAAAAAACACTTAAGTATTCATAGAAGAACCAAGGTACAAATAATACATATAAGACTATACTGTATACTAAAAATAACAAGGTCTATCAACAATATTAATGTAAGAAATGAATTAAACAGAAGTACAAAAATGTTCCTTCCAATTTGAACAGTATCTACATGTTGATGTCTTTAAAAAAAATTTCCTTCTTAAATTTTGTAGTCCTCTTGAAACATTCCACAAAAAAAATATTATTTAAACAACTGTGTTTGTTATGATACACCTGAAAAGTTACCGAACAAGTGTCGTTAGCCCACAATGGTGGAGCTGGATCCTGATTGAAGTGTGTCATTTAATGGGCTTGTTTCAGCTATTGATGATTGTCCAAGGAGACGTGAATGGTGTGTACGCACACAAAAACAGCATGTGCAATGAAGTGTGATGCAGTTGGTCCTCATCTGTAAAAACTTGGTGTATCTCATTTCTTACAATCAGCTTTTGTGAGGAACCTTCACCTTGCCGAAAATTGGTAATCACCGTCTATTTCCAGAAACTTTTCATTAGAATGATCAGATTGTACATGATTCATTTTATTTTGCATTTACGCTGTTCCCGTTGTATATTGCCAAAATGATAACGCTCGCCTTTCACATTCCACACAGGTGATTTTTCACAAACGGCACTGATCATATTTTCACCATAAAACAAGTTGACCAGGTCTCACCTATGTCAATACACCATATCATGTTAACTGGAAAGTAGGACAATCAACTGTTATAGTCTTGTTATTTCATAAGTAGTGTGGAATGACAAAACTATGGCCCAGAAACAGGGACTGAGAAACATACATTTTTATTTTACAAGTTGCTTTACGTTGCACCGACAGACAGGTATTATGATGACAATGGGCTAGGAAAGTGCTTTTTTTTTTTTGCTAGGGGCTTTACGTCGCACCGACACAGATAGGTCTTATGGCGACGATGGGATAGGAAAGTGCTAGGAGCCAGAAGGAAGCAGGGTCCAGCCCCAGCATCTGCCTGGTGTGAAAATGGGAAACCACAGTAAACTATCTTTACTTCTGCCAACAGTGGGGTTCAACCCCACTATCTCCCGAATGCAAGCTGCTAAACCACGCGGCCACTTGCTTAGTGTGGGAAAGATAAATAAACTGATGTTTCTTCTCACCTGTTCCCCCAAAGACTCTTCTGCAATGCAGTCCAGTCCACTCCTCTCGAGAAGGGTAGCAAGAGTTGCAGTTTGTTGCTGAGAGGATTCCAATCTGGAGCGCAGATTAAGGGTTTCCGATTCCAAGTGATCCGCACGCTTCTCAGCAAGATCACGAATGTGACCAATGTAACTTTCCATCTCCTGCAGCAAAGTAAAGAAAGAAATATTCATACTTCTATTAAGTTCTCATCCTATCATATTATTTGACAGAGATTACAACGTTGATGATCAAAAGTCATAAACTTGCATTTAAATAATATCTGCTGCTATCTTGATGTCCCCATCTTCACTTTAAAGAAAGGAAATGTGCTGCTATATGTGTAGAAAAGAGAGAAAAAAGAAGCACAGTAGGAATTTTAATATGATATAAGTAATAAGAGATGAGAGAGAATCATGCAGCAGTCACTTTTTCCCATAGTGATTATTTTTTATAATAGCCTATGCCTGATATATATTTCGAACATTTCTTTCCTTAAAAGGAATTGTCGATACTTGTACAAGGTGTTTTCTGGGAACTGGAATCCACTGTCAAAAACAGCAGGAGAGAAGTGCTTGTGACAAGCTTCCCAAAAAGCTTGACCATGAGCCATGATAATCACCAGAGGGGGAAAGCCATTGTGTCACTGAAAGAATATCATCCTGTGTGCTGTCTGTTAAAAAACAGGAGCATTAGATATTAGTGGTCTGCGATGTGGCATATCTTAGAAGTTCTTGTGTTACTTTTGCATGAATGTTACTGATTGTTATTTTTCAAAGCCAGGAAATTGTGGAACTGTCATAAAAATTAAGAAAACTTCCATTCCAAAATCAAAAGTACTATGAGAAAGAATGGAAAATATGGATCTGAACTGTAGCTGTAGTAAATGAAACAAAATTCAGAAAGTTAGGCAAGAAAAGCAACCCACCTACTCTTTTGCAGATGGCACCCTGCTGCACAAGGGTCGAGACAGCTCCAATAAACTGCTACGTGAATGGCCAGAAAAACTGAATAACGACCCTTACATTAGTTCTTTGGAAGCACACCAAATATGCATAAAGATCCCCTTTGAGGCAGAAATAAAAATTTAAAAAAACACAGGGAAGGGTTTCATTCTCGTTGCAGTGACTGCGATGGATTTCTGGGCTTCTACCAGAGATATTATGAACTGTGATGGTGTTGCAATTCATTTTTTTCTTTTACATTAATGCACTGAATGAGGTAAGGTCTTTTTTTCTCTTTTGATGGAAATCCAGGAGTTAAGTTTGACCATTCCGTGAACTGCGGTACCCATCTACCATGAAGTGATAAGTTTTTCCAGATCTCATACCGTTTATCTCTTAACTTGCCTCTAATTTTCCATACGTTTGGTTCCTCATCAGTTTTGAAATCAAGATATTTAAAACTATCCTTGATTTCACCCCCAAAATACATAGACTATACAGTAAGTGGGTCAACTATGGACTTAAACCACCTGCAGATATTTATGTGCTGGAGGAAAACTTCCCATGGTGCTCAAACAATTCCGAGCTATGAACCTTCCTGGAGCTGTATATCAGGACCAAAGAGGATATAACAGAATAGAGATGAACGTCAATAATAAATTTTGGTTACAAGACAGATGGCCCCTTGTAGTTTCAGTCCGCAACCAGAGATTGCATCGCAATGAGCATTCTGTGCAATACCTTACTAATATTATCAACAGACAGTGCAGAGAGATGACTTCCGCCGTAGTGACACACATCCGGTTATGCTCACCACCCCTCCCACCACCGTCAATCCTATTCCTCCCCTCCTATCAACATCCACCCCTTCCCTTCTATGACGATTATACAGCAGTTCTACTATTTCCAGTCCCAATAAATTATAATTAGCTTATTTTTACTTTCAAGTACTTGTTATGCTCTAAATAATGATCTGATACCCCCTAGTTTGTATGGCGTACTATGTTACTGAGAGCATAACCTCACACCACAAAGTACCTTTACCTTGAAATGAATGATTGACACATTACCACAAAACTGATAGTATGATAAATAATAAATCCCTTCTAAAGAAAGACACCAGAGCACAGCATATGCAAGATATGGGTATCACATGAGTATCCAAGTACCACATGAAAATAAAAATAACGGAATTAAGTGCACGGAGACAGGAAATATATATAGAAATACATTAATAGAACTACTCAGCTTCCAGCCCCTGAGGTGTTCTCAAACAGGATATACAGGATTTCAGAAGGACTGGCGAAGAAATATTTCTAATAAACAAGCACAAGGAACAAAGATTTACAGCACGAACACATGGGCACTTGGAATTCAAACAATACAAATACTGTAGCATCATGGGAACTATCGCTTAAAATCAATATTAGTTTGAACAAAAGTAAAGTCGGATTCAATGCAATCCAGCAATATTATCTCCATAATACTGGACGTTTTGCAACTAATTCTTTGTCAGAAGGGCCCACAGATTGAGGTTAGACTTGAAATACTTCACTTTGAAACAAACAGCCTTTAATTAATAAAATCGCTCTTTTCATGCCTACTTGACTGCCATCTACAGAACATTCCTACAACTATCTACTCGTGAATGACCTCCAGCGCCATCTAAAAATTAGGACTGGAACTACCTACATATTGGAACCACAAACCCCATTAGACTTTCACTTGGGTGATCAGGACTATCTACCATTAAACCAATTATTTCTTTAACAGCAATCTTAATTAACTTGTCAATATTATCTAACAAGCCTTTCTGAAGATTTGATATAGGGGCACATTGCAATAGCTAAATCATGTTGAGCAAAATGTACTATTTGTTTTCCGATCGGACTTTCATGAGTTTTGTTATAGTGCTGTTTAACTACTGTATATTTTTTCATAAAGATGAATCAATGAATGTAATCCTGAGGTATTTAATTCTTTCTCTATAGTCTTTGGAAGTGATTTGTATTCCACTTATAGTTCTAATAATAACAACAGATTTCAGCTTCCAATTTTCAAAACAACACTACAAGAACAATCTGATTTAAATAATGGTTGGCAGTTTATCACACATGGAAAATACTGAGTCTTCATTTTTAGCAATTAATAACATGTCATCTGCTAAATCTAATGCTGGTAGGCTACTCTGAACTCCTGCGATTGGTAACCAAGCTGGGAGGCATATTCCCTCTCATTAATTCCTTCAATACGAAGTCAATTGCCAAGTTAAGAAGATTAAAATTGCTGAACCTTGGGCTACACCCTTAGCTCCTTACAGCACCAGTAATTGCATCTATTTCAGTGTTTACAGAGTTATGTTTTAGGAAAGAAATCTTTAAAGATTTGAGTTGCTGAGGAATAGTTCTTGTGTTAAAGGTTCATTGTTGAATTGTCTGTATGATTAAAATGATCGTTAAAACCAAAGTACTTTGTTAGATAAATCAGAAATCTTAAGGAAGCACATTGAAAAGTCTAAAAGTCTAAAACACTGATGAAGTCCGACTACACATTTAAAATTGAAACCAAAATGACACATCAAAACCGCTGTGGTTGGTGTTGAACCATGTCATCGTCCTTATAGTAACCAAATGTTCTTGAGTTGATCTGGAGTTGGTTTTTCTTATCTGTGTAGTTGAGCCATTTGATTTATAAATTATGTCTTGTTGAATAGTAACAAGAGTAATGGTTAATATGTAGCTTGAAGGGGACATTCACAACTTGAGTTAAGTGTTCCTTTTCATCAGATGTAGTGATCTATTGTTTAATTTAGTTTGCAGTGAATGTCTGCAAAGAAAATACAGCTATATAAGACTCACCCCTATGTTCCTAGTAAAATGTGTGCACGTGGGATGGACACTAACACCAGACTGACTGTTAAGAGTGAGCAGAAGTATAGCTTATAATGGCAGGGGCTGGAGGAGGGATGTGTGAGGAGGGGAGGGTGAGTAGGTAGGTACGAACTGATTGGTGGACTTAGCGTGTCTTTATGCGTTTATACTTTTCGTATAAAGGAAAGATTATATCAAACAGAATATTAGGTTTTTCATTGATTTCATTAATATTATAGTTGGGTTAAAGTACTGTTCTAAATGAATGTAACAGTTCTCCAATATGTTGAGCATGGTGCCCTTCTAACAGTATCCACTTTCAATATGCTTAAATCTTGGTCAATTGATGTAAAATTATGTTTTAAGTTTATCAAGTGTTGTGCCCTTCTTTTCTCAATAATTCACTTCAAATATTTTCTTTTCAGACATTCACTTCAAACCAAATTAAACAACAGATCACTACATTTGATGAAAAGGAACACTTATTTAATGTCCCCTTCAAGCTAAATATTAACTATTACTCATGTTACTATTCAACAAGACATAATTTATAAATCAAATGGCTCAACTATACAGATGCCCAGCTCCATGGCTAAGTGGTTAGCGTGCTGGCCTTTGGTCACAGGAGTCCCAGGTTCGATTTACGGCAGGGTCGGAAATTTTCACCATAACTGGTTAATTCCCCTGGCATGGGGACTGGGTGTATGTGCTGTCTTTATCACCATTTCATCCTCATCACAACGTGCAGGTCGTCTACGGGAGTCAAATCAAAAGAACTGCATCAGACCTCTTCGGATGCCACAAAATATTTATTTTGTTTACTATACAGATAAGGAATACCAACTCCCAGGTCGACCCAAGAACACCTGGTTACTATAAGGACGATGACATGGTTCAACACCAACCAAAACAATTTTGATGTGTCATTTTGGTTTCAATTTTAAATGAGTAGTCTGACTTCATCTGTGTTTTAGACTTCGATTTTAAATTAAGACATACCAAATTCTATTCTTTATTATTGGTTGTATGTAAACATATGTTTCCAATTAGATCATGGCTGAAGATGACCCAATGTATGTACGGTCGAAACTAGTAGCACTTACCGGTATATAGCACACTATATTAAGCTAAGGGTATTGAATAGGTGCAGGTAACAGGTAGGGACCCTCCTCGGAGGCAGCCCTACCCAGGGAGTGGCGCCCCTGCCAATGTGAGTCCCAGAGCGCAATGACCCAGTATATTATCTGGTAAGGGTCCCAGCTCGGGGTTACGTGTGAAGACCTCAACGACATCTATGGCGGAGAAGATGGACTTTGGTACGGTATAGATGGTGGAAGTGCAAACCAACACTTGGAAGTAATAGAGCATGACACCAAGTAACCACCGGTATAAGTCGTTCAGCTCTTCCAAGTACCAAAGGCCTCTTCGAGGGCGGATGAGAAGAAAGAGGAAGGGCACCCTGATGTCCTTGGAGTAAGAAATTACTTCTTAAGGCGGATAAACCTAATTGTAGGTCAACAGCACAGGGTGTGGAAGGCAAGGGGAAACCACAACATTAAAGATCCTTGTGATATCCCAAGAATAGAAAGAATAATGATGTCTTTGAACGTAAAATATTCCGGAATAGCCCCCTATTCGGATCTCCGGAGGGGGATACAGGAAAAGGCAAGAGCAAATCCTACGAAGTAGGTACATGGAACGCGAGATCCTTCAAAAAGTGTGGTAAGCTGGAGAATGTGAAGAACGAAATGAAGCGACTAGGAACGGATGTTTTGGGAATGAGTGAGGTAAGATGGCCAGATAGCGGAGATCTATTTTTTTTTTGCTAGGGGCTTTACGTCGCACCGACACAGATAGGTCTTATGGTGATGATGGGATGGGAAAGGCCTAGGAGTTGGAAGGAAGCGGCCGTGGCCTTAATTAAGGTACAGCCCCAGCATTTGCCTGGTGTGAAAATGGGAAACCACGGAAAACCATCTTCAGGGCTGCCGATAGTGGGATTCGAACCTACTACTGACGTCAGAAAAGTTGGATGGCGCAGCCACGCGGAAGAATGTTGAAGCTGCAACATAGTGACTGGTGAGCTTTATTTACATGGTGAAGCATTGACGTCGTGATGGAAATAGAAAGAAAATTGTCAAATTTGAGGAGGTACTGCTCTGTATACGGTTGCAAATCGTATAAAACGGATGCGAAATCTCTTCACTACTTTCCTGTACAAAAAGTTCAGAGAGAAAGATGGGCTTCCGCGCTGTCAGTTGGAAAACGCGTTACGTGATACATGACAGTGTACAGTCTGCATTCTCGTGAAGACGACTTGTTTCCACAGCGTAGGTACCGGTACTGTTTATTGTACTCATTGATAGTTATTGTCTCTAATTTGTATTCACAAAGATTTAGCTACATCAAAAATACTGATAAAGTTGTAGCCTAATACTTCTGTGCCGCACATAGAATGTAATCCGCTCTTTGTAAACTTCTTCATATGTGTAACAGCAGACAGTAAATTAACTATCTACGTGTGAGTAATATCTTTAACTGGTAGTAATTAAACACTGCATTTAAATTGTCTATAAAATACTTCTTTCAATGAAAGAAAATACGTAGTATTTTGCCATCATAAATGAGCTTTTTTTGCTATTTGTTTTACGTCACACCGACACAGATAGGTCCTATGGCGACGATGGGACAGGAAAGGTCTAGGAATGGGAAGGAAGCGGCCGTGGCCTTAATTAAGGTACAGCCCCAGCATTTGGGAAACCACAGAAAACCATCTTCAGGGCTGCCGACAGTGGGGTTCGAACCCACTATCTCCCGGATGCGAGCTCACAGCTGCACGTTCCTAACCGCACGGCCTACTCGCCCGATCATCATAAATTAGAAGCCATATCCTAATTATTTGGTAGAATTCGACAAACCAAGTATTCTTCAACCCCAAACAGCTGTGACTGTAGAGGTTATAGTATTCTTTAATTATAATTTTCAAACTTTGCTCTGCATATTCTGTAGGTAGTTATAATTTTTATACTTATTATTGTCGGGTCTAAGTTCTAACTTTTGTGCTGATGGTAAAAATGGAAGAATATTAAGATTAGGATGTAGGCTGTTCCAACACAAGCCTGTATAAAAAAAAGCCTAGGATTTATTTGCTTTACAACATTTACTTAGTAGAATTATTATTTTATTTCTTCCCCAAGATTACAGTTTACAAGACAGGTAACTCCCCGTCACCTGGCTAAGGCTTTGGCATGGACCTAATCAACAAGAAATTACTCCATAACCTCTAATAGTGGAAAATTACAGTAGCTTAACTAAGGTGCATTAGCGTGTCAACGGTAACATTTCTCTGACAAACCCGCTTTACATGTACAGTTGCACTTCACATTTTCACTCCCTTTGTTCAACACAACATTAACTTTGTGGGGTTTTGAATCGATGTGGGATGATTGTAAACACAACGCTACAACACCAGTTTCATCTTCTGTTTCAAACCTTTTACCTACACATATCAAGTAATTACGCTTGAATATTTCTTCCCCTTCCACTAATGGACGCGTGAAATCTCCGACAACTCTCAACAGTTGCGCACATGACACCAAAGACATTTTGAACACTTAATAAATCCTACAGATGCACACCCGATCACTGTCGTGTTCATTTCCCGTCACTATCTCGCCGCCATATTGGAAACAGCTGACCGGAGGCTCCTCCCCCGTTTCGGAGGTCAATCTCCCGGATGCAAGCTCACAGCCGTGCGCCTCTACGCGCACGGCCAACTCACCCGGTTCGGAGATCTATGGAGCAGAGATTTCAGAGTTTTGTACTCTGGCTGTTAAGACAGAAAAAGTGGTGTTGGAATTATACTGACAAAGCAGTTAGGACAGCGACTGTCAGGTATTTGGGGATATAATGAAAGAATACTGCTCATAAAATTAAATACAGAACCTAGAGATACAGCTCTAATACAGGTGTACCTCTACATACACAGATGACGAAGTGGAGGAAGTGTACGAACAACTGGAAGAAATGTTGTTAAAGGTCCAGGATGAAGAAAATCTCATCCTCAGAGATATATGAATGCAGTTGTTGGAGAAGGCAGACAAGATGATAAGGTTGGCGATTATGGTCTTAGTTCCAGAAACAAAAGGGGAGAAAAGCTCATTGAATTTTGTCGAAGTCTCTCCCTTGTAATTACAAATGCTCTCTTTGGACAGCCAAAAAGGAGAAAATGCACATGCACAATGCCTGGAAATAGTAGTAGATATCAAATAGACCATACAATAGTTCGAGAACAGTATCGAAATCAAGTAAAAGCTATCCTGGGGCCGATATTGACTCTGATCATAACCCCATGGTAATGACAGGCTGACAAACTGAAAAAGAATAGAAAGACGCCACAAAATGGAATTTGAGTATATTAAAGAAAGACAGTGAGGCTATCAAAATGTTCACAGAAGAAACTAATAACAAAATTAATACTGAAGTACTGGCTGGAAGTAATGCTCAAGAAAAATGGGAAGAAATCAAGAAACAAATAATTGATGCAGCAGAAGATTGTTTTGGAAAAGAAGAGAGGAAAATCTCTAAGCCATGGGTTATACCCCACATTTTGGAACTAAAGAATGCACGCCAGATGGCCAAAAGGAAAGCAAATCATGAAGAATACAAGAAAATAAGAAATAAAATCCATCGAGAAACTAAAAAAAGCAAAGAAAGAGTGGATCAAAACACAATGTAAACAGATAGATGAAAATATAACCAAAGGTAATACCGAAAAAGAGGTAGTTCCAAAGAAAGATAAAGTCCTTCAGTGCAATAAAAGGAAGCAACGGAGATGTGACAATAGAGCAGGATAAGATAGCTATAATAAGGAAAGAATATGTAGAAGGCCTATATGAAGGATATATATATTTTTTTGCTAGTTGTTTTACGTCGCACTGACACAGATAGGTCTTATGGCGACGATGGGACAGGAAAGGACTAGGAGTGGGAAGGAAGCGGCCGTGGCCTTAAATGAGGTACAGCCCCAGCATTTGCCTGGTGTGAAAATGGGAAACCACAGAAAACCATCTTCAGGGCAGCCGACAGTGGGATTTGAACCTACTATCTCCCGAATACTGGATACTTATATGAAGGATAAATAGATGACGATGTACAGTAAAAGAAAATGAAAGTGAAATAGAAGATGATCTGAGACCATGTATACTTAGAGAGGAATTTCATAAAGCTTTGAATGAGCTAAAACAAAGGAAATCACCTGGAGTAGACTCAATTCCAGGTGAAATACTGCAAGCGCTAGGGGACAAGGCAAAAACTTCTTTATATCAACTAGTAAATTATATTTATACTAGCAGAGAAATACCGGAAGATTGAGAAAACTGTATTGATACCTATCCCAAAAAGTAATCATACAAAGAGATGTCAAGATTATAGAAAGTTATGCCTGGTAACACATCCCTCCAAAATTATTACAAGAATTGTTTATCATCACATGGAGAAAAGAATAGAAGAAAATCTCTCAGAGGATCAATTTGGGTTTAGAAGAAATGGAGAAGTAATTCTGAGCCTTAGAACAATTACTGAACAAGCCCTAAGAATCAATAAGAACATCCTAATAGCTTTCATTGGTACAGACAAAGTGGTTGACAATGTTAACTGGAATATTATGTTTAAAGCCGTTAGAAGTTTGAAAGTGGACTACAGAGATCGGAAAATCATCTGTCAGCTGTACAAGAACAAGACAGTGCTTAGGCCTATAGGAAAGGAGCAAATCAACACGAAAATAAAAGGTGTAGGGCAAGGATGTATGGTCTGTCACCTCTATAATTCAATGTGTATATAGAAGAAACAATAAAAGAGTTTTCAGCCACCTCCACCCATGGAATAAAAATAAATGACCAACTATACCAAACAATACGTGTTACGGATGATATTGCCCTCATACCTCATACCTGAAACTGAGAAAGAGATAGAGACCTCACTAAGGAAATTGAATGATCTAATACTAAAATGTAACATGAATGTTAACAAAACAACAAACCAAGATAATGAAATGTACTCCGGATGGTAAACAGGATGTTAATCTTTGTATGGAAGGAGGAAAATTGGCTCAAGTAAATCAGTTCAGTTATTTGGGAAGCATCATTGCATCTGATGGGAGGTGTGAAAAGGATGTCCGTTCTCAAATAGCCCAGGAAGTTTTCAATAAGAAGCCTGTTGAGCTCCAAAGCAATATACCTTCCAGTAAGAAAGCATTGCGACCTATGGCTCTATTAAAGGCTGATAAGAAAAGAATAGATGCATTCAAAATGTGGTGCTGGCGTTGAATGTTACGAATACCCTAGACTCACAGGCTAACAAATGAAGTTCTCAAGAGAGCTGAAGAAACCATCAGTCTAGAGAATATGATCACGAAAAGAAGATGTAGTTGGATAGGTCATTTACTCCGGCATTCATCATGGTGCACCACACTGCTTGAAAGAAAGACTAGAAGAGGGCAACCAAGAGCAGGGTTCCTCAACGTCATTAAAGGGCGACATCGATATCAACTAATCAAGCAGCTGGCTCAGGATAGAAGGTCGTTGGATGAGGACATTCATGCTACCCACCAACCATCTGGTTGAGGAGAACGAGAGAGTTGAATAGGTGGACCTTTCTCTACCCTTTCATAGAAACCAACTGTCAATATGGACCATATTGAAATTGATAACATATGAGCAATGGCCTTTTGTTACTAGTTAGGACGTGTGAAAACCAATAAAGAAAAATTGTTAAGAAAATCTAACCCTTATTCCCGAAGTGGGCCAAGGGCTGACACAAAACGGCCTGTGCTATGTGGGGGCTCACTCCCTTCGAGAAGCTTTCTGAACACCCTAACAAGCTAGAACAATGGGTTTTTGTCACTAGCCAGGATGTGCACAAACCAATAAAGAAAACCGGAAAATAAATATAACCTCTTATTCTGCGCACACAAAAGCAATGCTGAGAAAAAAAATATCAGTTGGTAGCACCTAACAACGCTCCTATCGCCACTCTCTACAACTAACAACAAAGGAGCATCGCCTTGTGTGGAACATCCATTTCGGTTCCTACTGTCCTAGACAGATCAGAATTGGAAGAGGAATCAATAGAAAGAGGAGACATGGACAAACGCAAAAGGACAAGGAGGAGCAAAATCCGTCATTGTGTTTGTGATCGTGTCTTTCTCTATATAACTTGATTTTGTCCCTTGTTTGTTCCACTTCATTACTGTACTTAGACTATTTCAATCCCTGTATTATAGTTCTATTAAAACAACCTGTGTGTTCTGCCAGCTCCCAGCGTGGTAGTACGAGGTGGCAGTCACTATGGCAACCAGTACACGCCTCTCGTTTAAGCCAATCCCAGCTTGACACAAGTTCTCCCTTTTCATACCCCCTCTGTCTTAAAGCTCCGAGAGGCAGTCGGTCTGAATTCCACGTTGCCAATCAGTATACTGTACAGTCTTCTTCTTCTTCTTCTTCTTCATCATCATCATCATCATCACCATCACCCATTCCCTTTTCCAGATTATCTCTAGGTAGGGTACTGTACCAAAGCCCTCCACCTTAACTCGATCTTTCCACCATTCCTCTTCTAGTACTTTATTGCTATTGACTCCTATTTGCAATACAGTCCACAACAGAGCTCCTCCATATCATTCTAGGCCGTCCCCTAGGCCTCTGCAGTCTCTGTATCCATGAATGTTCTCTTTGGTATTCTCTCCCCTGGCATTCTCATCATGTGTCCATCTGTATAGTGTGTTTTTGAAATCAGGTAAATTTTTATATTGCTACTGTGTTTGTGTTACTAAGTGTATCGTTGTCAAGACTGGCATTTTAGTTTAGTGTAAATTTTAGTATCGTGCAGTATAGCGCAATTTTTAACACCTTGTTATTTACTGAACTACAAAATGTCACAATCTGTTCAGAGCGCTATTAAACGGCGAGGGCGACCAAGAATTCATTCCCCTCTAAAAAAGGCAAGCGTAATGGGGATGCACGCTTAGTTATTCGTGAGTGGTCAAGCTTGTGGTACGGTGTATGCCTTACAAGAATATTTTGAGGCTGAAAGGGAAAATGGAGGCCCATTGATAGACATTAACAAAGTTGTAGAAAGAACAGCAGCAGCATTAAAAATATCTCAAGCTACAGTAATTAGAATAGAAAAAGAAACCTTGGGAAGAAGGTGAAGGGGAGAGAGGGGGAGTGAATGTATCTGGACCATCATATGATGGGTTATCAACAGCGGGCAAAACCCGGCACTATGCCAAACGAGTGACCAGTATGGATGGTTTCCAGGAAGGAGCAACAGGAAGGAGGAACACCCAACACTACGGAAACTACATAAGAGTCTCAAAAAAGATCAATTGTTTTATGGTAGAGCGTCTTCCCTTCGAACCTCTCTTCAGGAGTTAGTATTTCACTTTGAAAAATACTCAAACTGAACTGTGTTGATGGAGAGACATGATATCATGGCTTGGCGGTGTCGCTACTTGAGGGCTGTTAGGAATGCAGATTACGAAAGCATTGTGTGGCTTGATGAAACATTTGTAAACGCTGGCCACACCTTAACCATGGGAACAGAACTCCACAAGGCACAATAAAAGCCCAGTTAGGAAATAGATGTAGGATCACTGTCCTGCATGCTGGCAGTGCCCGAGGCTTTGTTCCAAACTGTTTCCTCGTGTTCCGGTCGCAAAAAACAAGGGACTACCACGAAGAAATGCTTCCTTTACAGCATGGTTTGAAAATTCCCTCCTTAAGAACATTCCTCCCAAGTCCACCATTGTTATGGATAATGCTCCATACCATTCTGTAATAGCGGACAGTAGCCCAACAATGCAGACAAGAAAAGCAGACATGCTAGCTTGGATAGAAAGAAAAGTCTTACCTCGGAACAGAGACATTACCACTGAACCTGGTACTACAAAGTCAGAGCTAATGGAGCTTGTGACAAATTACAGACCGAAGCCAGTTTATGCCATCAAGGAGATAGCAAAAAGGAATCGCCATCAGATGATCAGGCTGCCTCCTTAACATGCGCATTTTAACCCCATAGAAAATATTTGGGCACAAGTGAAGGGTTATTTAGCTGAGAACAACAAGAGGTTCACCATCACTAAAATAGACTGACCAGAGAGGAGTATTGAGAATGTCACTGCAGAAAACTGGGCATCTGTGGTGAAGCACACAGGGGAAGTGATGAAGAGGCAGTGAAAGAAAGGAAAGAGTTTTTGATAACTGTGTGGAAGAAATGATCACCTCCCTCGGTTCCAGTTCCAGCTCTGCAGGTGAAGAAAGCGATTCCTCCCTGGGAGTGGCTCCACTCACACCGTGAAGGTGAGCAATTTTCTACTGTGATGAGCTTCTCTACAGTGCATTTTAAAGCAGATCAACCAGTATGTGAGTCTGCTTTCTGATAATCAGCATCATATTCATAAAATGAAAATTTGGATTTTTCTTGAAAATTGCTAACAAAAATTTTCCAATTTCAGCATTAAGTCAACAAAATTGCCTTGAAAAGCTGATATTCGAATCGAAGTATTGCTTCATCTAATGATGGATTTATGTTTTGTATTGAATTAGGGGGATACATTTAATTTTTCCTTTGTGAAGTATAACAGGTGTTTCCAGCAACCTTCAAAATTTTGATAATGTTTATTATTTTTTATTTCTTAAAATAATAATTATAAATTCGTCTTCTGTGCTTCCTTCTCATTAAGGTGGATGAGCTTCAATTTTTTGGAAGTTTAGACAAAGCATGTGAGATTTCAGAAATTAAGAATCACGACCTATGGTTAGAATGTATGAGGTTCTTTTTTGCTTTGGAATTCAATAAAAAAAGAGGTCCCATGACTAATGAGAGCAAGTTTAAAGGAACTCAAAACGAAATGGTGAAAGACAGACTTTTACCGCTCACAACTTTAATTTAAATTATAGCTGGCATTGTAAACTGTGCCGACACCTATGACAGGGCCAGACCGATTTCTCCGCTTTAGACAAAAATCTCTTAAGATATTTCTCTCATCCACACCCGGATTTGAACCAAGAATGTTGAGCAGGCCAGTCAAAAGTGCCATTCTCCTACCTCAAATGAAATCAATCTTCTGGAGATAGAGTGATAAAAGCATATGGGGAGGGGAATGAGGAGTATATCTTACGATATTTGAGCTGATAAAATTACTACTGATCCACCTTAGAATAATAGTAACGATATTTAATGTTATTCTAACGCTCTCATGATCCCCGCAGAGCCTAGTGCAGAATGAGATGGATTAATGAAGATGTAGTAACTTCAGCCGGATCATGTGGGAACACAGCGCTCCCACTCCTATGCCCAGCGCTACGTGCTGCGATCTGTCAGAACACATGCTTTATTCTAATTGAACTACAGTTCAAAGATTTTCTTAAACACAGGTTCCTGTCTTAAGCTGAAGAAGATATTAACTTCCCTAAGAAGAGTTGTCGAAGAGATTGTTAAAAAAAAAGTTTTCCTTTTTATAATTTCTCCTAAAATTGATGTAGGCCTAATTCACAACAATTTTAAAATTTTCAAGAGATAGATCACCCCCCATGAGCTTAATTGGGAACTATGGCAAACTTACTTTTCATTACTATTGCTTTCAATTTATACACATGTACGAACAGTTCTATACATAACTGTTTAAACAGTCAATTCCACTGTGTTGAATTCACCACTTCATTAAGTTGGTCAACATTTTTCTGGAGAAAAGAAAAAAGGATAAAACTGAAAGAATGGCACCAAAGCATAAGCCACATTATTTACCTTATCTGACTTCTAGGACAGTGATGTGTTGTTAGCACCAAACCAGCTCCAGAAATATTTATTTTTATAACCTATTTATGAATTATGTGACCTTTTCCATACAGGTGGCATCAACAGGCACTGCCTTTGACTGAAATTTATGCAATATGGCATCACACTCACAATACAGCCCAGAAAGATGTCATTAAAAACTAATAAACCTATGATCATACATAAATATAGACTACAAGTCTATCACTGTATGCCTCTAGCTTGGCATATATGCTAGAAATAAAACCATGATGATCCATTTTCTAACCCTTTATGCTGAAAATAATCCAGGGGTGATAAAACACACACACTTAAAAAAGGTCAACTAATGGTGAAAAATTATATTCACCTCACAACCTGAACGTACACGAGTGGTTAGCCCCACGCCGAACTGCCTTACTTCCCAGGAATCATCTTGGCACTCATTTCTACTGCAGGCTGGGAAGTGAAAGTGGACGTCTGATTTCCAAAAATCTCAACATCAACAATTCTTATACCCCACTGCATCAGTTGCTTAGTAGCAAGAGTAGAGGAGGAAAATTAAAACATTTTTCTCCAACTTAATTAAATGGTAAAAGAAGAGCATGGATTTTTGTTAATGCCATACTCACTTCCATTTCCTCACTGCGTAGATCCCGCAACTTGTCCAACTGGCGCCGTGAACTTCGCAGATTGCTCTCTGCATCCACCAACCATCTCCACACATGAAGGAGACGTTCTTCTGGAGAAAGGCTGTCGAAGTCCAGTCCTTCTTTGGCAAATCTTTGCTGTATTTCAGACCATTCATCTTCACACTAACAAGCATGAATGAGAAACAAGTTCATGCACTCATTCTAGGCAATATCCCCCATTCTGATATATAAAGAGATTTGAAGAACTTTTTTATAGTACAAGAGCATGCAGAGCAGAGTGAAATAAACATTTAAGAAAGCAAAAAGCAAACTACCAGCAAACTACAACTACGATATAAATAACACACACACTGATTTCTCTCACACCGAGCTTAAATTTAGACTTGCGAACATAATTTCTCGTGCAATGAGGTTCGCTTATTCTCTTTCTCTCTAACACTTTTTCCGGGGCAGATTCTGACCTACACTAATTACAAAGGAAACGTACGATATCTTCGTGATACAATATCAATTTCAACATATTACACCAAGAAAATTAAGACAAATCTACAAACTACAGATCTATAACATATATTAATCAAAAAAACAAGGGATGCACTTAACAACACCTGTCTGTCAAGTACAGCCCATCCCATTCTTACCACACTGTCCCTGCGACTCATTTCTTCAATTTCTCAGGTGCTGAATGTTCGCACAACTAGAAGAAACTGCTATGCGAGATTTCATCTTGAAAAACTTAGTAGCTATACGGTGCATTATACATAATACATCACCAGTTTCGAGTAACACAGCTAAACCAATCTCGGCAAACCAACAAACCATAAACCAACCAAACCAAACACCCTGACCATGGAATAAACTATGGAACACGAATGATTTTACCACTGCCTGCTCGATCTGCATCCGATGGCTGCCTGCTCGATCTGCATCCGATGGCTGCTTAAACTGCCTGCTCATTCCATACTCAAACGTGTAAAGGGCCCCATACACGCGCAGACTTCTGGAATACTTACCTGCACAGACTTGCCTCCGGGAGGTAAGTCGGAAGTATGCAGTAGCCCACACACGCTCAGACTAAATGACTATTTACCGAGGAAGTTGAATACGTCACGCTCAGCTGTTTTCTGTTTAAGATTATGGGCTTCGGATGGTTGAAAAATGTATACGGACCGAAATTAATTAGATAGTCGGTGTAGGAGATGAGTTGTTATTTGGACACAATTTAGCGCTCTGCACGAAAGAGACGCGCAAAAAATAAATTTCAGTTTTCATATTTGTAGGTTATCACATTTACATTTTCTGCCGCAACTCTGAGATGGCGCTTACGTCGCAAAGTCTCCGGCTGAATTCAAGCAGCGCTAGAATGTCAGAGACTTGCCTGCAGACTTTTTGTCGGCAGACTTATCGGCCATACACACAGAGACATGTCTGAAGAGACTGGTTTGTGCAGACTTACCTCCGACTAAGTCTGCGCGTGTATGGGGCCCTTAACACGCCTTACAAAAAATCTGCCGCTAGATGGCAACACCAAACGTACCCATTTACCGCGTGAATACAACTAGATAAGCATACCAGCAAAATTTAAAATCTGAAAGTAAGAGAAATATTAATGATTTTTACGTATAAAGTGGTGCTCTAGAGAGTTATAGCTTCAGCACTTTTCGAGAAAGAGGTTTCGACGAACAAGAAAACCTGGAAACTTTGTCTGTATGGTACTTCCCTACATTACTAAGTAGAGATTTCACGACTTTGGCCACCACAGTTTCTGACACAAGTTCCTGGTGTTTATTGTTACCAAAACACTTTAAAAACCTACATTGGCACAAAGAAGGTAGAACATAGTTTTTTTATAGTCTGGAGCAAACTTGCAGATTTCTTGCAGTACGGTAGAGCCGCCTCAACAAATTTCTGAAGCCTCATAAATAGGCCAATAAATCGTTGCTAGGGCTAGCGCAGCTATCAATGGGGATGAATTTAATGAGGTAGAAACGTTATTCAAGCACGTGCTGCATTCTGTTTTTTCTTCGATTACACGCACTAAATAACCACACACTAATTTCTGGTAAGCAGTTTCCGAAGTGACACACACTGACTCAGGGGGCTCACGAAAATCTTCCAGTAAATCAAGTACATACTCAGGGAATAATAATAATAGACAGCCTATTAGGCGACTTGCATATCTGTGAAGATGAAAGCCCTACCTAGGATGATTTCTAATGCTGAAGATGCCACACACACCCCAGCCCCCGAGCCACTGGAATTAACCAATTAACTAAATAGGCCATACTTGCGTAAATAATAATAGTAATAAAAAGAGCAGTATATTGACACGATTTTATACTGCTAGCAAAAGACTCCCTCCAGGGTTGGCTTTTCCCTCGGACTCAGCGAAGGATCCCACCTCCACCGCCTCAAGGGCAGTGTCCTGGAGCTTCAGACTCTGGGTCGGGGGGATGAAACTGGGGAGGATGACCAGTACATCGCCCAGGCGGCCTCACCTGCTATGCTGAACAGGGGCCTTGGAAGGGATAGACAAAGAAGGGTGAAGGAAGCTCCCGGCATTTGCCTAGAGGAGAAGTGAGAAACCACGGAAAACCACTTCCAGGATGGCTGAGGTGGGAATCGAACCCACCTCTACTCAGTTGACCTCCCGAGGCTGAGTGGACCCCGTTCAAGCCTTCGTACCACTTTTCAAATTTCGTAGCAGAGTCGGGAATCGAACCCGGGCCTCCGGCGTTAGCAGCTAATCACACTAACCACTGCACCACAGAGGCGGACAATGGAATCTATGACAGCATATTATTCTGTTTTGTACCTTCACATTAACAGTACAGTGTCCCCAGACATTATATTATTTAGTATGTAATACTTCAAACCTTACGCTTACCATTTTCTGCAATGGTGTTTGAAGAGCTCTTGTTAGACGTCTCTGTGCTTGAATCCCTTCTCTTAATCATCGCTGAAATTAGCGGTTGTTTATGAGCCGGATAATCAGGGAAAGGCCTGGGTACAGATCCTGTTTTTAATTTTCGCGTTTTGCTGGTCACTTTGAAATCGTCATTTACGAAATGTAGACTGCAAACCACGGAATAATCAGAAGGAATCCATTTCCTTCCCTTGCTGTTTCCTTCCATGGATATAATACTTAACCACTTTCGACGCAATTGTGTACTTGAAGGTATATCATGGAATGAAATATCACGGCATTCTGGTTTCCCTTTCTTTGATTTGCAGAAAGGCACTCAGCAGTACACCATTTTCACTGAAAACAAGTACAGTCTATCCTATTTCCCGCTATTTCATTCCGACAGGTCTGGAGCCGGTTGGTGCTGCCACCTGCTGTGGGTATTTGTAAACGGAGTGTTTCAATTAGTGCCATGTTAAAATGTTGTAATGAGCAGGCAGTATAAGCAGCCATCAGATGCAGATCGAGCAGGCAGTGGATTTTACGTAGGATTCCTCAGAATATTAATATGCACACCTATAAGGACCACTTTACTTACAAGTCAAATTAAAAGAAGTTATTTTACTGATCGGGAGATTTTCTTTTTTTTTTTGGAGAATGAACGTGTTTTGATATTAATTATTTAAGAAGATCGGGTTAGTTACAAGTAACCTATGATTTCAGCGAGATAGGCCGTCGGAGATGACTGAATAAAAATCAAAATCGTATCATAAAATAAACATGGCAGCTGAAGTAGCGGAAAGCTGGTTTTAGCGAACATTAAAATATCACGTATATGTTATACCAACGCCAGTAATTTAACGTGATAAACTTATCCAGTAAGGATTCCATTGTTGGACGCGCTTGTGAATGGTCGGCTGTTGCTATGCTCTAGCATTATCCTGGTGATAAAATAGCTAAAACCCAATGAAATTGTTTAATTGTGTGTGTGATCCATTTAATGCTATTCATATATTGATGTTTAGTGCTTGTTGGTAGAAACTGAGAGTAGGGATGTTTATTTGAATTTTATTCAAGTAGTTCAGTTGGTGTCCAATAGAATATATTTGCTTTAAAAAAAAATTCAGGTACCGGTAATAATATAAAATTTTAAAATGTGTAAATATCTAAATTTATTTATTTATTTATTTATTTATTTATTTATTTATTTATTTATTTATTTATTTATTTATTTATTTATTTATTTATTTATTTATTTATTTATTTATTTATTTATTTATTTATTTATTTATTTATTTATTTATTTCGTATGGCATATAGAAGGTGCAGAGAAACGATATAATATATATATATATATTATATATAATTAAAACTATATACACTTAAAGCAGATAGAACAACAATCGTACAAAGGATCAATGGATGGTAATATAACTTATAGTTTAATGTCCAGAGAATTTAGTCAGTCCACTGCCTCTTCACTTGCCGCGTGAAACTCGTGGTATCCTATCCTCCATGGAAGCTGTGAAGTGGGCACATCATCACAACATGGTGGACTGTGTGAGCCACGTCACCGCAGTCGCAATGAGGGCTAGAAGTTTTTTTTCCCACTTGTGAAGCCAGAAGTTGCAACTTCCAAGAACGTAAATATCTGTAGGATCGTTGGTATAATACTGACAAAGGCAGATTATCATAAGGAAACGTAATTTCCGCGGCTCTTAGATTTGTACAGATGATAAACCCGGTATTTCGTATAGATAACCACTCAAGCTATCACGATGACACGATACGCCTGTAGACATTGATTTTAAAAGAAGTTAAAGAGAATACACGGTATTTCACATTCCGACGAGATCAAAGCATATAATAAGGTAGTTGTGTAAGCAAATACAGGAATCTGCTGATGACTGTATTCTGATCTTTTGTAGTTCTACGTTCCCGGCATACTCTCTACATTGCACTTCGTTCCTTCATCAAGTAAAAGTTAATAATAAAATTCCTACATCCCAACAATACTGCAATTCAAGTCACGGAAGTAGTTTCGAAAGAAGTATTTTTGAGAAATAATTGTAGACAAATTGATTTTTCAGCATTTAAGAACACGTTTATTCTCCGTCCCGCGCAGTAAGGAAAATAATAGTAATCCGCCAGCTGTAAAAATCATATAACCACCTTTCAGTTGAGAATCGTAGTATAGATACGCGGTATATTAGATATTATCTTGCCTTGTTATATTGGTGTGCATCTTTGTGTGCGTATCTAATAGAGGGTACAACTTTTTCTAACCCTCACCAGCGCCGACCGCTGTTTAATGTTCTTCTTTCTTTCTTTCTTTCTTTCTTGAGGCTAATGAGCTCTTTCTGTTTAATGTTCATTTGACATTGGAGTTAGCCTTGTTAAAATGGGAGAGAAGTCGCAAGTAGCACACCTAGTGACTTGACCCAAATATTCGCGCTAAATTCAAATATCAGTGGAAATGTATATACGGAAATGGATAAATAAATTGCAAGGCCCTACACCGTTGGCTGCGCAGTAGCTTGTGACTGGGGAAGAGCTGTCCATGCGCGTATCGCCATGTTGCGGGCACTCCACAGCTCGCCGAGGAGATCGTAGTATGGGATTCATGCATTAACTTCAATTACGCACGAATGAAAACACCTCTCGACAGGTTATTTTTATTCCTGCAATACAGGATAACACGGAAAGTAAAGATGTTCATTAGATACATCCAAAATAAAATGTTAAAAAGGTGCCGCTTTAGAAAACAGAAGATCCATACCGGTACGGAAATGTTGCATTGCAAACATCAGGGAAACTGAGCTACTCCCTGGTCCTAATTCATTAATAATAAAGGCACAGCCTACACAGACTAACGTGAAAACACGCAATAAATATACAGGAATCAAGACGGTAATTAATTTCGTGTGGCTATTTCTAGCCGAGTGCAGCCCTTGTAAGGCAGACCCTCCGATGAGGGTGGGTGGCATCTGCCATGTGTAGGTAACTGCGTGTTATTGTGGTGGAGGATAGTGTTGTGTGTGGTGTGTGAGTTGCAGGGATGTTGGGGACAGCACAAACACCCAGCCCCCGGGCCATTGGAATTAACCAATGAAGGTTAAAATCCCCGAGCCGGCCGGGAATCGAACCCGGGACCCTCTAAACCGAAGGCCAGTACGCTGACCATTCAGCCAACGAGTCGAACATCAAAACGGCAATAACACAGAAATGATACTTATGCATACAAACTGAACACATTTGCATTGTTATTGAACAAATCTCCACAAATCATTTGGATAGCTGGTCTATAAATAACAGACGCAATAAAACAACATCTAGAAAACTGGATAAGAAGACTTCAAAATACACTACTAATGAAAGTAAATATATACCTACGTAGATAAACACATGTCTTAAATTTAGAGAACATACTCCAAAAACATTGCATACCAGTACATTGAATTAATAATCTTCAAGAAAGAATATGTAGCTCACATTAGGCCTACTATGATGACCATGTTTTTAACTGATTTGTTTGCATATTCGGAATAGACACATGCAATTAAATCCTAGACTCGGCAGTTAAGCTCTCATGAAAATACCAAGACATTTTCAAATCACAGCAGTTTACAACTTCAGTATGATTTACAGATCATGGGGAGAAAAACAATCTTTTACCTGTGACATAGGAGACTGGAGTACATCAATAATCCGTCAATTCTTTCAATATTTACAGTATTAACAGGCGGTTGTATCAAAAGCAAGAATCTGTGATATAGTCAAAAAGAAAACCTGTGAAAAAGAATGTTTTCTATGAAAGTTACATGGCAGATCTTTTCTTTCTGATGAGTAATCACAGCAAGTTATTATTCAGTACTATGAACAGATTGTTTACTTTACTAATTCCCATCTGAATGAAATTTTTATTTTTTATTATTTCCAGGATATGAAATAGTATATCAGGATGAGTATATCTTCAATTATGATTTCTATATGGTTTGGAAAATAGCTATCTAAAATCTACTGAGATATACTGAGATTTTTATATGTTTTGTGGGGCTTTCTGCACTAAAATAATTGTGCTCTGATGAAATACACTGTGTAACAGCACTGACTGAACTGCTACATGGACTGGCATCTATGGTGTTATTCTGTTGATTTGTCCCCCCAAAATCTAACTTCCTTTTTAAAATCATATGGGGAGCCTTGTCAGTCTGAACAAATAAAAATATGTAGGCCTATTGGGTCTACCATAAGCAAATCCCTATCATGGATTTTAAAAAAATGAAGTAATACAATATCTAATCCAAATTACTTGACCTTTTTTAAATGATTTAGAAAGTCAAACAGTGTTGGTACTGCATCATCTTTCAGAATTGTGTTATCTTCAGATTGCCAAAAACTTGCTTCTGTGAAGTGAATTGAACATAGTCTATGGGAATAAGTTGGAGCCAACTTGTCTCTTTTTACAGCAACAAGCCACTTCGACAGAAGTTCAGGCTTATTCAATGGAAAACTGGAAGCAATATGTCTAAAAACATTAGCCATGTGTTCGAAATCAAAGAAATGTATATATTTCTATCTCCTCCTCTTTTTCTCAACCATTCCTGTTACAATAACAGAACATTCTCCCATTGATTTATCACAAAATATTTTTCTGCTTCATAAATAGAACCTCATGTGATGTATTTCAGAACAGATTGGTGGAGCCAGCAATCATTCACATTTCACTACATTATTTTACATTTTGAAAATATTCTTCCTGTAATAAAACACATTACACTAGTGCTACTCTACCTCATAATTCTAAATGTATCTAACAATGAAAAGAATACTTAACTTAGTTTCAGTTTCTCTGAATTAAATATATTTTTACCAGTTGGTTAAATTTAAGAGAGGAAAAATATATCATTTAGGATGCAAAATTCCCTCTCTTACTATTCACATCTTGAATACCAATATTAGGCCTACTGATCTCATCAACTCAAACTGAAAGGAGATTTTCTGAGCACAAATTAAAATTGAAAATGTGTTCTAACTTTTCTATTACAGGAACATTATGATTCACATAAGGAAGAAGATAAAGGAGCTTGAATATTAAGCACATATCAATGTAACAGTTAAACAGGTAGATTGATTAGTGTTTTCTAGTGCAAAGTAGGAGTCAGGCTAGTCAAACTTCTCTGGAACGGCATATTTAACAATTCTTTTATTATAAAGGAGATTTGAAAACATGGATAATGGTATCAGTAAAGCATTTTTCTGATAATTGTTAATAATTTAAAGTCATAATTTGACCTAAAAATAGATGAGTTTACCAAGCTTTATCAATCATATTTTTCGGATTCTAGGCCCGTGTTTATCGACATTTTAATACAGGTACACAGTCTGTAAGAACAAAATGTGAGCTTTTTCTGAATAGCTGATTAGTTCTTAAGAATTGTCCCTAACGAAATGGAAAACGCCAAGAAGGAGAAGCCTAAATACTGAGAATGCCACGTCCATACATCACTGAATCCACCAGTCTGTATCCCATTCTCGATTATGGTAATTTTATAACATTTCAATTTCTACTCACTTGTGAAAAGAAATACCAGATCCTTCCTGATACCGACTGTGCAATTGAAAGCTGCACAAGAGGTCACCATCGTGAATAGTTCTCCACTCCGCACTTACGGCTCAACTTAAGCCTACTCTCCTTTAATATCGCCGATCAATGTAAGCTCGCACTTATCACTAAAATAGTTGCCAATACTATAAATTATCACATATCCGCTAACCGATAGGAATCACCATGAAAAATACACAAGAAACTGTAAACATCACCACGTGTTAACCATACATTCAAAACTGAAGTTCCCGCAACATGGCGATGCGCGAAGATATTCAATTTTCCGCATAGCACCAGCGCGCTCTGTGAGTCTAGATAAGTAATATTAAAGTCTTTGATAAATTGCGTCTAGAAAGAAAGTGTTACTAAGATATTAACTTCAAATTTGCTAAAGCAATTTTGGATAAATGAATGAAGAATTATTATTTAAAGACTGAAATTAGACATATAATCAAGATGTGAAATGGACTGCTGTGAAAGGGCTTGATCTTTCATTTATGCATTACTTTTTTACTCTACTGTATTTGTTTACTTACACCCCCAATGTCAACTGAGTTGAACATGACTGTTGTTCCGTACGGAGGTTGCAATGTCAGAAGTACTGATTTTGGAGGGAACGAATTATTCTTTGGATGCTCTCCAATAAGGTATGCTATACTTTCATATAAATCTTCTTTCCTTCCTTCCTTCCTTCCTTCCTTCCTTCCTTCCTTCCTTCCTTCCTTCCTTCCTTCCTTCCTCCTATGTACGTTAAACAATGTTTATTTGTGTGTATGAAAATATTTTTCAGCATTCGTCTACCCTGGGCAATTACTGTTACTTTACGAAGGCCCGGCTAGTCAGAAAATCATTTGACTGGATAGATTAGGTCGGCTAGTGACAAAACCATTGGTGTGATTAAGTTAGGTCCGGCTAGTGACAAAACCATTAATCTAAGGAAGTTAGGTCGGGCTAGTAAAAACAAGAACATTGATTGGTTAGGTCCGGTTAGTGGCAAAAACATTAGACCGTGATGAAGCAAAGGGGGTCTGATGACGTAATCCCCCAGGTAGGGGCCGCAAAAAGGCTTTAGGCCTGTTGATATCAGTAAAATATTCACCTTGCTGTGTCAAGTTTTGCGTTACCGTCAGATCTGGACCACTTTCAAATGCTACTTCTTCTCTTGTATACATACAATTGTTTCCAATATTTGGATCATATGAATTCCAAGAGTGACAAAAGCGTAATCTATGCTTTACAGTGAAAAGATCTGTAAATACTGTACCGCTAGCTCTGAACCATTTGAACATTTTATTATTTGTCTTAATTATTCATTATTGAATCATAAGTGGCGCAATCTACGCTTTGCAGTATTGAAATCCGTCATTATTGCATCGCTACCTCTCAACTATTTAAACATTTACATTTTTTACAGTTTAAACATGTTTATTCGCGATCAGTACCATACATATACATACAGAGGTTGTAAATTATACAGCGTGAATCCCTCATAAGGTAAACTTGTGTGTGGGCTACAATAATACAATAGCAAATTATGTACACCATGGAATCTAGTGAATAGCATTTGATCTATTAGCATTTTGGTAATATTGCACTAATTTTATGAACTGTTCTTCTGTATTTGGTATAAAAAGCAAGAAACAGGAAATAAGAGACATGGTTTAAGGAGAAGTTTGGTTTCTTGGTAGAGAGAAATAGTGTGATAGTTGATTTAAATATTATAATGGAAATTTATAAGTTGATTTACTTTGTAATAATTGTTAATAAGCCATGTGAATAGCCTTTCCTTCACGGTATTCTGGTTGCCACTGACCATGTCCTCAGGTAATGCACTGTTTATCCGTCGCCCGTCGTGGAATGCTTATTCCAGTTCTGTCTTGGCAGCCTAGTGCAAAATTTTTGACTTGTATCCTTTGCAGAGAAGCTTTACATATTTATGCATGTGTAGGGTCACTCACTGCACAAATAGATGCCGTATGTTAAGTACTATGCTTTGCTGGAACAGTTCATATGATAAAAGTAAAGTAAACTCGTGTCCTCATCCCGAGGTGGTGCAGCCCTTTTCAGGCACACCCCCATTGGAGGTGAGCTGCACGTACCATTTCAACCACATACCAGCCCTCCTGCCATTCTTAAATTTCAAGCAGTACCGGGAATCGAACCCGGGCCCCGAGGACGGCAGCTAATAACACTAACCGTTACGCTGCGGAGGCGGACAGTTCATATGATGGAAACATCAGTGATTTTTGTACACGACTTTCAGTATGTAGTTCTGTCATGTATTTACCTGAGCCAAGAGTGAATCAAGTATCCCATCCCAGTTAATCCCATATTGCAGTTGCGACTGAACTAAGCCAAAGTATACAGATTTCAATGCTTTTGTTGAAATAACATTTCTAATTCTGTAAAATATATAAATAAGCATCTGAAGTTTAATGATCAAATTTTATGCATAAAAATTCCAATTCAGATAACTATCTATAATTATCCCTAGGTATGAAAAATTTATTGATTTATGTAAAGTATAACAGTTGCAGCTTTCAGTATTTTTTGCAAGATGATGTGTGGAGTCTTTTAGTGTTCGGTTGTCGTAGGGTTGCATTGATGTATTATGCAAGCAGCAGAGGAAATTTGTTTTTATTTTCATTTAAAGTAAGTAGGTGATTGTTTAGCCAATTCTGAACTATAAATAGGGTTCCTTGAGCTCTGTTGAAGGCCTCGTCCCAAGTTTTACCCGTGACTGTGACTACCGTGTCATCAGCATATGAGTTAATTTTTGCATTACAGTTTAGCTCACGCATATCATTGATATATAACAGAAAATAATTGGTCCTAACACTGTTCCTCGGGGTACTACTATTTTTACTCCAACACTTCTTCTTAGGGTATGCTTGATTCTTACCTTTTGTATTATGTTAGAAAGAAAGCTTTGAATTAGATTTTGAGGAATTCCACGAATCTCAACTTTTTCAAGTTTTCTAAGGAGTATGTTGTGCTCTACGGTATCAAATACCTTTGTTGAATCCAAAAACATAGAAATAATCCTTTTGGAGCTATCAATGGCTTTATACAAATAATCGGTTAAGGAGAATATTACACCTTGAACGCTAATTTTATGGTTAAAACCAAAGTGTTTCGCGAAAATGTTATAATTATTGAGGTACCTAATTAAGTAAGCTGGTGTTAATGTGAGAGCTGTGAGAGAAATTGGGCGATAAGTCTAACTCTCTCTTAACGCCTGATATATGGACTGGGATTATTATTACAATTTTGAATGGGTCTGGAAATTGTCCTTTCATCACTGATAGATTAAAAATATATTGCAGAGGCTGTAGAATTTGTGAACTACAGTAATTGTTTTACTAGAGATATTGGCATAGCCATTGGTCGAGTTACCTTCTAGAACAGGTATGTGATTCATTATTTCTGTTTCTGTTATGGAAGAAGGAGATAGCTTGTGGTTGAGGTATTGCATGACTGTCATATATATGTGTCATTAGGTTATTTGCTGGTATTTATTATTTCATCAGCAAGTTATAAACCTATACCACTGAAATAATATACAAATTTGTCTGCAATGATAGTCAGCTGGGTTGTTTCTTGTGAGTATGTAAGATTTATGCTATCTATATCTGAATTTCTGTTCTCCTTCCTACATGTTATATCACTTATGCTTTTACATAGGATTTTAGAATTGTTTGATCTTGACATAATTTTATTAATGAGCCTGTTTATCCAGGTTCGGTACCTTTTATGTTTCTTAATGTTGTTTGTGATCTCGTCATTTTTTGTGTAACTTTTCTTTTGTTTTACAATTGGTTGGGGTAGTTTGTCCCTTATTCTAATGGAAGTTAGGATTCCAGTTGTGATCCTCGGTGTTATTTGTATTTATGATCTATATTGAATCATGGCTGGCGGTGGCACGAATGGACTTTCCCTTTGGCTGAAGATTTGCCTTATGAAACGTCACTCTCATAACTCAGGACAGCGAGATGTTATTATTATTATTATTATTATTATTATTATTATTATTATTATTATTATTATTATTATTATTATTATTATTATTATTAATTCCAAATGCTTATTCTTTCCCTTCTTACTCCGGACTCCAAGGATGATGATCTTGTCGGTAATATTGCCTCATTGATTTAGGTCTTTTATACCGCGTAAATTGGTCATAAATCCTCACTGTCTTGAATTATGGCAGCGACGCTTCATTGGCGTAATCTTCAACCAATGGCAGAGTCTAATCGCCCTACCGTCAGGTATAATTATTAAGTTATACATTCTGGTGAGGGTTATAAAATGTTTTATCGTAATATATTAATTACCTTATTGTTGTGTAATCTCTGTGTACTGTCCTAGACAATATATTTCCTTACTTGTTTGCACATAATAAGTTATTTTATCTTTAATTTTCTTTTCATTTTTTCGTAAAGAATGGCTAAGGAGTGCAAGTGTAGGAAGTGTCGGTGTGGCCAGGCATTAAGGAGTATGGGGGAGGAGTTGGAGAGTTTGAAGGAGATAAGTTACGAAGGTAGGAGGAAGGTAGGCGTCTTTCAAACAATGTACAGGATCTAGTATGTGTAAAAGAGGGATGAGAAGGAAAAGGTGGAATTGTAGAAGACATGTGGTCTAATGTTTTAAGAGGAAGGGGATTGCAAGCTAAGGGCTCTGTTCAGGATCAGAATTCAGGACAGGTGTCTGTGAAAAAATAGTAGGAGTCACTGGAGGTAGAACAACAGTGGGTAGATGAGAAACAGGAAACTGTTGCTGTGAAGTGTGGAACTAGAAGAAAGGGAAATGTAGAGTAGAAGATAGTAAAATACAGGTGGAACAGGACGAAGAGTGGAAGAAACAGTTGGAGGAAGTACCCTTCTGCAGCTGTCAGTAAATATAGGGCTGACCAGGAGGAGAGGGGATCAAATGAGATGGGTAGGTTTGAGGCTCTCGTCATGAGGGATTCCTTTGTTAGACACGTGGGGAAAGAGTGTTGAGGAAAGGGGACCAGGGTAGAAAGTTAGTCAGGAATTAGGTTAAGGCAGAAGTTGATGAAAATAGAAGAGAAGAAGGAGGGAAAGGAGGAGGTGGTAGTGTTTCACGTTGGTACCAACAATGTAAGGCAAGCAGGTATAAGTACCAACATAGGTAGGAGTGTGTGGGATCTGGTAATGCAGCACGGGTGAAGTCCAAGTAAGCGGAGATTGTTATCAGCGGAATACTGTGTATGAGGTATACTGAGTGGAAGGTGACTGGGGATTTAAATTAGATTATGGAGTGTGTATGTGGGAAACAGGGAGTGAGATTTTTAGAGCCTAATAGGTGGCTAGGAGATAGGGATCTTCGCTCAGATGGCCTTCACATACATAGCAGTGGAACAGATAGGAAATTTTTAAGAAGGGTTATGGGGAGGTACATTCAGGGAAACGGGGTTGTCTAGGGAGCGGTGATAAGGATACAGGAATCAGGAAGCCAAGTAGAGATGGCATAAAATTGTTAGAGCTGAACTGTAGAAGTCATGAAAAGAAAGGAATAGAATTAAGTAATTAATAGATAAATACTTACCAGATAATGTAATAAGAGTTGAATCGTTGCTGATAAATAATGAAATGGATGCAGAAACATTCTCACGGAACTGGAGTGTGTATTGTAGAGGTAGGATAGGAATGGTAGGAGGGAGAGTATTCATTCTGGTGAAAGAAGAATTTGTACGACACGAAAAAGCTAAAGATGACAAACCTGCTCTACGATACACACTCCCGTACCGTGAGAAGATTTCTGCATCCAGTATATCATTTCACAGCCACGATTCAATTCCTATTACAATATCTGGTAAGTATATATCTATTAAATTAATTCTATTCCTTTCTTTACAATTACATTCAGATGAAATAAATCAGACATAATAAAAGGATACATTCTTAAAACTAATATCCTACATGTAAAAAATGGGCAGTACATAAAATTTGATTTTAAAAACAAATCGGATAAGATTTAGGACATCCACAACAATAGAATGGTTGTAGGCAGCAGCATCCAGTTTACAGATGATTCTTACTGGTGCATGTAATGTCTCCAAAGTGCTTCCTTGAAAGTGCGAATAGAGCTTAACCCCCTGATACTTTCGGGAAGGAGGTTCCACTCACGGCAGGCAATTACTGTGAATGATTTATCGTAGATGGCAGTTCTATGGGTAGGTAAAGCAAGGATAGAATTATTAGCAGATCTGGTGTTAAGACTGTGATAAGAGGATAGGTATTTGTAATATGAAGTAAGCTAAAATGGCTGTGAAATATGAAGGATTTTATGGAGATGGCATAGGGTATGCACAGTGCGACGGATTTCTAGTCGGGGCCAAGATAGGTGGTTATATGAAGGAGTTACGTTGTCATAGTACCGTAGGTTGCAGACGTATCTCACACATGCATTTTGACCACATTGTAATCTGCTCAAAAACTTGCCCCGAGCGTCTCAATATATCCCGTTACAATAGTCCAAATGAGGGAAAACCAGAGCCTCTACCAGTATTTTTTTGAGTTTTTCAGGAAATAAGTATTTATACGCGCGCAACATGTGCAAAGCAGAGAATGTTTTCTGGGTGATGTTCGTAATATGCGTTTCCCATCACATATCATCATCGAAAGTAACGCCTAGGACTTTTACTGATGACATGAATTGTATGTTAGTATTACACAACCCTACATATGGAATCTCTGGTCGATTGACCTTCGCGAGTAGTTTCGGGTATCCAAGGATGATGGCTTGCGTTTTGCTGGGTTTAACCTAAGACCACATCTCAAAGACCAAGAAGAAAACTATGTTAGATCCTGGTTGATTTTGTCTATGGCCGAAAATATTAGATTTGGAGATGTATGGAGGTACATTTGTACATCATCAGCATAAATATGGTATTTGCAGTGCGTTAGGGTTTGGGAAACATCATTAATGTAAATAGAAAAAAGAAGGGGTCGTAACGCCGACCCTTGGGGCACACCACACTGCACAGACCGCCAATTTGTTTTGTTTATTCTATCTGTAACACACTGCCGACGGCCATACAGGTAGGAATGAAACCAAAGGAGGCCGCTGTCCTAGAAATGGAGGGAATACAATTTTGAGTGCAAAATGTCAATGTCAACAGAGTCAATAGCTTTGCTCAAGTCTAGGAGTATTAAAACTGTTCCTTCCTTGTTGTCCATAGCTTCTCGGATGTCTTCTGTGACCTTCAGTAGTGCCGTTGTAGTGCTGTGTGCTAGACGAAAACCAGATTGTAGTGGGTCAAGCAAGTTATAAGTCGTCATGTAGTCTGTTATTTGTCTATGAGCGATGAACTCTAGCGCTTTGGAGAAAGTATGCAGATGGCTCTGTAGTCAGATAGTTCAGAAGGGGAAGCTACTTTTTTAAGAGGACGTATAATGCCCATCTTCCATATTTTGGGAAATGTGCTGTCTACAAGGGAAGAGTTAAATATGTTAATTAGTGCAGGTAATATCACATCCAGAGTAATTTTTATCATCTCTATTCCTATACTGCCATTTCCTTTAGCCGTTGATGTTATCCGAATTATAGCAAACCTGACTTGTGAGTAGGTTTTTGAACGGAAGTAGAAGTTTTCTCTATCTGCTCGCGTCCTTGCATAATTTCCGTCTAGAACTTCTTGTTTCAGAGCTGCATTTAATGTGCAGTTAGATGAAAAAAATCGTTCAGTTTTTCCAAGGGTATATTTATTTCGTCGTCGTCTCGTTCTTTGGTAATTCCAAAGCTCTTTATGGATTTCCACAATACACCTGTTGAAACATTTGGTTGAATTAAACTACGAGCGTGTTGTAGTTTCGCGTTTCTAATCTGTTGGGTCGTAGCGTTTCTCAGTCTCTTATAGTTCAGTAGATTGTCAGGAGTGCAATGTTTCTTAACTCGTCTATAAGCAGCATCGCGTTCAGCCATTAGTGCTCTAATCTCATCTGAGAGCCAGGGAGCTGGCCTCCGAGTAACTCGAGCCATATTTTCAGGGGCATGTCTATCGTACAGTTCAGTCATATGTTGATTGAAGAGAGTCACTATGTCAGTTATGTTTTTAAGTTCAAATATGTCATGCCATGGCACTGCAACTGCGTCTTGTAAAAGTTTATTCTTATCAATTCTTCGTAGATCTCTATATGAAATTATTTTCGGTTTGTACTTGGGACTTTTAATAGAATAGGACATAAATATAGCATCATGTCGTGATATGCCTGGTACCCTAATTTGACCGTGATGAAGAACTAATTCAGGTTGGTTAATGGCAAGGAGATCAATTAAAGTGTGTGATGTGTCTGTGTGATGTGAAGCGTTGAGAGGGAGAAACGTTAAATTGCAAGCTTTAAGAGAAGTTAAAAGTTGGGTTGTCTGAGGAGAGTTAGGTTCAAGAATGTTTATGTTGAAGTCTCCCGTTATAATTATACTTGAGTAATCAGTGACTAAATCTTGTATTTGAGTCTCTAGATCGCATAAAAAACCCGCTGTCGGTGGCTTATATACTACACCCAGAAGACATTTTACTTCACTCATAGTTATTTCCAGGAACATGAACTCAGGTTTCGCTCGTACGGACTTGGAGACCTACATATTATTTTAGGGCGTAAGCTGGTCATAACAAATGCGGCAGTACCCCCGGAGGGCTTATTTAATCTGTCGGATCAAAGAAATGTATAACCCGCGAGCTGCAGTCTTTCTATTGCGTGGTGTGGTTTTAACCAAGATTCAGAGATTAATATTAAGGGGAAACTGGGAGGCATAAATAGGGATTTTATTTCGTCCATTCGCGGATCCGCAAGGGGGATTTGAGCGTTTATATGCAAATCTTTAAAGCATTACTGTACGGAGAAAGGTGGTGGTTAATGATGTCCCTTGTCGACTGGGAATGGCAAGAAAGCTCAGATGACAATAGGTGTGTGTTGCCTGCACAGCTGGTTCCAGCGACATTGGGGGAGGGTGGAGTAAGTGAAAGGTTTTGTGGAATGTTTGCAAGGGAGAGGGGAGCCTGTTCGTTTGCCTCAAGTTCATTATCAGGGGGACTGTAACTTACGTTTTTCTCAGTAATGTTGGTGATGATTATGACAATAATGGGAATGGAAATAACAATTTACAGCGATCAATACGATAATGGCAATGTGTGAATAATGTAAGTGGAAATAAACACGACAAAAGTAAGGCACTGAACCAAGTCTACTGCTAAGAACACCAAGCTACCACTACGGCAAGCAAAAGTAAGCTATATTACTAATTACGTTCTAATAGAGAGTTAAAGTTAAAAATTACGATATACTACAAGGATAACAGTAAAACTAAACTACAATAGAATGTTACAAAATGTTGTGCCCATTTCTCCCGCATATCACTTTAGTTCATTTAACTGTTCCATAGTGCACACTTTATACTTATTTGATCCTATTTTTATATTAATTAGTCCATCAATGCTCCATACCTGGCATACATCAAACCTCGAAATTGCCTCCTTAAGGACTGCGAGCTTTGTTGCAGTCAGATCCTCTCTTATTGTGACCGCCGTTCCCTTAAGTCCACTTTTCTTGTGGAAGATTTAACTTCGCTCACGGTAGGAAACGAATTTCACTATCAGAGGTCGTGGCTTCGCGCCCAGTCGTCTTCCAATGCGATGGCTCCTGTCAATGTCCCGAAGGTCAGGATCGACACCAAGATCTCTTGCGATACTTATTGCGATCGCATCGGGATCTTCCCCTTCCTTTTCCGGAATACCAAAAATACGGATACTTTGCCGCCGCTGGTATTGCTCCAGTTCATCTTGCTTGTTTTTAAAGTCACTTTTGATTTTCACAAGTTCCCTGTCCTTAGCCTGAATCTGATCTTGTAATAGTTTGACAGTTTCCTTGTATTCCGCTCTTAGTTCCCGGAACTGCAACATTAGGGGCTGTAACTGTTCGGCTACGGCCTGCTTAACGTGTTCTTGTATGCTGGCGCCATGAGGCGGGTTGGCTTGGGGAAGCTTCTTAGGAGCCATTATGACAACTTAGTAGTAGAACACTGATAGTTTACTTAAGTTAACTGCACACGTTGAATTTCAGCACGAATGTAATAACGTCTTTATCACTTCAATCACGTTTAACTTCAGCACGAATCTAATAACGTATTTCTCACTTCAAGCACTCGACCTGCGATTTACAATTTTTGCGAGAGAAAGTTTGCGTGCGACTTGCAGCTAGCGGCCATGACACTGACACTGCGGTTTAAGTGAAGGCCATCTGAGCGCAGACCCCTACCTCCTACCCACCCATTAAGATCTAGAAGTCTCACTCCCAGTTTCCCACATACCCACTACATCATCTCAAATCCCTAATCACTTTGCAGTCAGTATCCCTCCTACACAGTATTCCACTGATGACAATCCCCGCTTCCTTAAACTTCATCCTGTTGCCTTTGTAAGGTCCCACACATCCCCAACTATGTTGGTACTTATACCTTCTTGTCTTACGTTGTTAGTACCAACGCGAAACACTACCACCTTCTTCTTTCCCTCCTCCTTCTCTTCTACTTTCCTCAACATCTGCCTTATCCTAATTCCTGGACAACATTCTAGCCTGTTACCCTTTCTTCCACACACTTTCCCGACGTGTCTAACAATGGAATCTCCCATGACCAGAGCCTCAACCCTAACCACCTCATTTGATACCCCCACCGGGTCAGTCCTATCTTTCCTGACAGCTGCAGTAGCTACTTCTTCCTCCCTTTTCTCTCTCCTATGATCCTGTTCCACCTGCCTTTTCCTATCCACTACGCCACATTTCCTTTTCTTCCAATACTCCTACTTCCACACTTCTCAGCAACAGTTCTCTGTTCCGAATCTTAGCTCGATTTTTCTACATGCAGTGACTTGGGCCGATTTCTCACAGACACCTGTCCTGAAGTGTGATCCTGAATGGAGCCCTTAGTCTGCAATCTCCTTCCCCTTAAAACATTAGACTACCTGTCTTCTACAGTTCCCCCCTTTCTGTCCCTTCCCACTTTTACACCTACTGTATCCTTAACACTGATGAGGGAGGCCTACTTTCCTTCCCGTCCTCTGAGAGAAACCTAATTACTTCTCTCAAACTCTACCACTCCTCTCTCATACTCCTTAATACCTGGCCACACCCAGAGTTCCTACACCTGCACTCCTCAGCCATTCTTTACTGAATAATGAAAAGAAAAGGAAAAAGGATAAATTCTGTGTGAAATAAAAATGGAAGGAAAGGAATATTGCCTAGGGTAGTTCACAAAGATCACACGGCAATAGGGTAATTGATATAGGCTACTACTACACTACAATACTACTTAGTTGTACGATTTTTTCCTACAACACAATAACAGGATGATAATTGCTGTTAATTACTGGAAAGAGAGAATAATACACAAGAATTACACAATTCTAAACTGGAGTTAAGTCTACCATAACTACTACGATAGAATTCTAGTAAGGGATATACTACAGATACCACAGGTATACTATACAAATATTTCACAATAATGGAATAAACACACTATATTCTGATAAGAAAAACATTACAATAATTTTAAGCAGCGTTCAGACTACGTTCAGGTACTACAACACCCTACATTACCTTTAAACTGCGTTCATACGTATCCTAATTACAACAGGATTATTAAGCACAATCCGAAAAGGAAATTACAATTGATTCAGTCATTTGGAAAAGGACACAAGTCCATTTTTAAATGCATGTTTTCTCATAGTCCTGTATTTGAAATGTAGACGCATTGATCCACGCGAAAAAGACACGTCTAAAACTACGTATGGAGGCCGGGATCTGACAATTTTGTCATTCCATTCGAGATGGTCACATATCCCACTGTATTTTCGTTTTCCAATGGATCGCAGCAAGCGATGACAGCGCGCAGTGTTAGTTCCCGCCCGTAGGAATATCTGTTGTCTTCCAGCTGATTCGGAGGCGTTGCTTGTATGTAGCAGTTGTAAACATGGCAAGCTCAAGTATTGTAATGACAGTATAGATTCTGATAGTTCTACACTACGCAAGAGAAGAAATAAAGGAGTAGTTAACCTCACGAAATATCAACCTTTTTAAATTAAAACGGCTAAGATTAAAGATTGTCCCATATTAACCACGTTGGTAAATCTATTGACGCTAGGAAAATTGGATTAAGCTGCAATATGTCCAGATTATTATTATTATTATTATTATTATTATTATTATTATTATTATTATTATTATTATTATTATTATTATTATTATTGGAGCTACGCACATTATATTTAGGTTATACAAAATATTTTCCTTCGTGTTTTAGATATCGCAGGGGCTGTTTTAACCGATTGACGGAAGAAGATAAGAAAACTATTTTGAGGTATGTTAATAACTTTGACACTAAGGATGCACAGGACACATATTTACGAAGTTTTATTGAGTTTAAGGAGATTTCAAGAGAACGAAAGAATACAGAGGCTTCTGTTTCAAAACCTAAAATACATAGTTTTACACATTATATTTGCCTGAACAGTCGGCGAGTACCCGCGTGCAAACAAGCTTTAATCAGTTTATATGGTGTAAGTTGTAAGAAATCTTGATGTTTATGTTTGTTACTGGTTGCTAGTGAGTCGCCAAAAGACAAACGAGGGACATCTATAGGGTCTCGAAACAATGTAATTACTGGAGAAATTTGTACAATTATTAGGCAGTTCATAGAATCATTTGATGTAAAAGAGGTGCATTATTCCAACAATACTACTAAAACGTACCTACCTGAATGTGAGAGCAATGTATGGCATGTGTGTTAGTTTCCGAACACGAAATGCACAGTGAAATATAAGTTGTTCCTAAAATACTTTAGGGAGAATTACGCGTTACGTTTTGGTAGGCATCAGCTAGATGTCTGCTCATTTTGCGAGGAATATAAAATGAAAATGCGTAGTGCGCATTTTAATGATATTGCAAAACGCGTTGCTACAGCTTAATATATAGTACATAAACGACGAGCCAGCGAGTACTACAAAAATCAAGGAAATAAAAGTCCATTACTGATCACGTAGCAGAAATCGTAATAGATTACATGCAAAACCTTCCCTTACGTCATATTCCCGTGCAGGACGTTTTCTATTACAGGCAAATTTTGCATTCACAATTTAAAAACAAACAAAGCCAGGTTTTATTCATGTCATGAAGGCGAGGCACTTAAAGGGCCAAACGAAGTATACACATTTCTGAATGACGACGTTAATTAATGTGTCACAGAAACTGTTACTGAGCTTCATATTTCTTCGGACGGATTTCCGGGACAAAATAAAAATAACACAGTGGTGCGTTTTCTATTAGCTTTGGTATCAAGTGGACTATTAAAACAAATATATCATTACTTTCCCATTAGAGGACATTCCTTCAATTACTGTGATAGATATTTTGCAGTAGTAAAACGTAAGCTACGTAAGAAAGATATAATTTACACCCCAGAACAGTACATTAGCATGATTGTGCAATCATCAAGTAGCAATAAATTTTCTGTGAACCGTGTAGGCACTTCAGATATTATCGATTTCAAAAGATGGTGGCCTACACGTCATGAAAGAACAGTTTTACCAACTCCTTCTTTTGGAAAAATCATAGCTAGAAAGGACAAAAATCTTTCCAGATTTCTGGGTACAATGAATTTCGATATGTCGTCATTCGTAGCTCATTGGGTGTTCGGCTGTTGTGCAGTGCACACGTCTTTCTCCGTTCACTGGTGCAGCGGCTTTTTCACGTCTGTAGATAAGTAGAGTGTTTTATGTTTGTGTTTGTATCCTAGTAATTCTTCTCTTGTAGTTGTTTCGGGGCTAGTATTGTGTCATCACCTTTCGGAGTACTATGTATATAGATAGTGGCGGTGGCCCTTTAGGAAGACCTCCTGATATTGGCAATGATGCCATGCGTGAGGACTTACACATGGACGCTAGTAATACTGATACCCAACGAGACAGTTCTCAAGATACAATACGTGACATGGATCGGCGCCAGCACGTTCCTGTATCTACATATTCTAACACTCATCTTGGCCCCTACATAGTATATGTAGGATCGACCGAATCTCAAAATAAAATAGGACATATTCACCCTATGACTCTGGGTCGGATTTTCTTTGAGAGGCAAATTGGTTAAATCAAGGCCATCCATAGGAAGGGAAGAAATAGGATCCAAATTACTTTCATGTCTAGTAAGGCTGCAAACGCCTTTCTTTCTCATCCCATTCTTAAGGGAAAGAAATTGACAGCTTTTATTCCGTCCTCGAATATTCATCGAGTAGGGGTAGTACGGAGAGTAGACAATACCATTTCCGAATCCGACATTCTCACCTATTTAGAATCGCCATATCCTGTTGTGAAAGTACAACGTCTATATAGACGATCATCCAAAGAGGGAAAAACTGAATATATCCCTACAGGTACTGTGAAGGTTGTATTTGAAAGTCAACAACTTCCGAAAAGTGTGTCCATTTTTAAGGTCATTTTAGAGGTTCAGGCCTTTATATTCTCTCCTTTATTATGCAAACGATGTCAGCGATATGGACATACCGCTACTAATTGCCGTTCCAGGGAGCCGAGATGTGGAAAATGTTCCCTTAATCACTCTACCGAAGATTGCACTCACCAACTAGTTAAATGCGCTCACTGTGCCGGAAATCATCCTGCGGGAGCAGAACATTGTGAAATCCACAAACAACAGAAAGAAATCAAACGCATTATGAGTGTTGAAAACAAATCATATTTAGAAGTGAAAAACTATTTTGCCCCATTACAGTCCATATCCAACCCCCTTCTGATGCCACAACATTTCCCTCCTTTACCCAATAGACCTTCCCAATCGGAAGAAACTCTCCCTCGAAAGCGGAAATTTACTATGGTGGTTAGTAACCCTCCCCGCCCACCCGCTAAACCAGGTTATGACAGGGCATCATATCTGAATTTGGTAAGTAACCCGAAGACGGTTCCAGAACATTCTGGCACTCCAGTAGTGCGTTTGATACCTGCTACTCCTAACGAGCCTGCATCTACATCACGGAAGTCAAGTCCCCAAGGGCAACCTTCGGATTCCCACGCACAACTATCAGCATCTCCCTCTGTCACGGCTTTACACTGTAATTCAAATGTTACTTCTACCGACAAATGTCGCAACGTCTCTAAGATGTTTGAAGAGTTAATAGAACACATGGGACAAAATGTCCAAGTGAAGCATCGGATAAAGTCATTACAGGATGAGATTCTTCTTCTATTGGGACACTCCACTCCTTCCAAGTAAAACATACGGCTATTGCAATAGAATTGTGGGAGCATTCTACACTCATCCGACTCCGCCTAAATCATATCTGTACGCCTACACATCTCTATCGCCTTACTCTTCTTGAAAGTACCTTATGTCCATGTGGCCGAGCTGTCAGTACTGTAACTCCCATCTTTTTTCACTGTCAGACATATGAACATCACCGTCGCGAATTCATAGGTAAGCTTTGTTCATGCGGGTTACCAACTGCCGTTAAACGTTTCGTGTTTAGTGTTCACACCGACTTTTCACGTTGTAGACTTAATCATCCATTTTTTAGTTACAGGTAACATCCATTTGTAACCTTTTCCTTTCCTCTAGGTACGGACTTGCACATACTAACCCTTATTTGTGGTCCGGTCTTGTTCGTTTGTAGTAAGACGTCGTGACAGACCACACAGACGTGAAGAATTAGAACCCTGTGCCCCAGTGTTTTTGTGTTCTGCCCTGATAGTTTAGCCTATATATCTTTGGTATTTTCCAAAGTTTCATCATTACCTGCTGCAATTCGCTTCATTACATAGCTAACCCTCCTCTTTCGTAGTGTACTACTTTCTTCTAATGTTGGCACCTATCCCAGACATTAATTACCCTGCAAACCAGTGACTGGACGTAGCGTCTTACGACGATGTCCAACAACTAACCAAGAAGAAGAAGAAGAAGAAGAAGAAGAAGAAGAAGAAGAAGAAGAATTTCGATATGACTGTGAAGCACCCGGAGTTCTAACAGTGTCTAAGTGGATCCTCAGCCTCCCAGAACTGTCAGAAACATTTGCTTTGTCATGCTTTACTGCACTACTCGACTTTCAAGCCTATAATGGAAAACTTCCCATTAATATTAAGGTCAACGACATAAGAAAATTCCTATAGTACATCGGTGATGAACATATTAGTTTCTACCATGACATTGTAAACAAATGGTCAACTACTGAGCAAGAAGTATTCTGATCCCCTAAGAGAGAAGCTATTTGAAGTTAATGTGTTCTTTTTTTGTTAATGTACAAACAGTCTGACAATAATCTATTCATTATAATGGTTATAATGTTATTTCTCAAAGAGCTAATATAAATGTAGTGAAAAATATATACCTTATAAGATGTAATGAACAATATTATTGGTTTTGTTTATCATAATGATTTATGTGCATTATTTGGGATATTTTTGTAATTCTCCGATTTCTAAGTGCTACATGTTGAATAAAGTGAGACATTGTAATGATAAAATGTAATTAAAAACACAATTAAAGAGACAGGGATGAAAAATGTGTGTGCAATTTCTAAGAAAATTCCATTCCCTTGGAAAAGGGCACATCTCCAGGAAACAAAATTTGCTTTTTTGTCCTTTAGGGATGGAATCTGAAATCCGTATTATTGGAATAAAAGGCCCTTTACCTGATTGCTAAAATGCAGCTTTTGTAATTTCACTCATTCACCATTTATTCACTTTTATTCCTCTCCTGTAAAATTTACTTTTGTGGCCATGTGCCCTTTTCCAAATGACCGATTCGATTAAAGTACGAAATTCGCTAGACTACTCAAAATAATAGAAAAAGCATTCTAATTTCTAATTACTATAATACACTACAATAATTATTAAACTACGTCCAGACGTACCCTAATTACAATGGGTTATTACTAAGCACGAATACAAATGAAAATTATGTGTACTTATGGGAAATAATTTTTCTTCTGCATTAAGTGTCATTAAAAATTTGACATGATGAGAAAAATAGTTCGTAGTGTATGTAGTATTTTTCATATCTATGGTAGTTTTTTATTATTCAATTGTTTTATCCAGAGATTGTGCCGCCAACCTTCTCACACCGAAACCGCGCTAAATTTATATTTTATGTCTAAAACTGTGATTCTTTTGTTCTTGTGTGCTGAGTGAATGTCGCAATGTGTTTTTAAGTGTTGAGTTGAGTTGAGACAGAAGGGTTTTAATGAATGTTTCTAATGAATTATTGAGAGTGGTGCCCCAATTCATTTCTGATATGTTATAGGCCCAGTGCGCCAGTATGTCGTGAGTAAAAATCTAATCAAATCAAAATCTCTTTATTTGCAAATGAGGTGTCTACCTCGGTGGCAAATGGTACACTAAAATACATTATTGTCAAGCACTAAATTTTAAATTAACAAGAGTAGAATTTTTTCTAGAATACAATAATATGCTAATTTATGCTAACAATTTTTCTATTAAACAAACAGCTCATCGTTACTAAATTTATATTGTTTACAAAATTCTACTTATAATATCTCCTATACTTACAAACATAGTCAACTCATATACAGTACGTGGAATTACTTCAAATAATACTATGCAACTGGTATAAGATTAAAATTTACATTGCATTTATTTACTTTTTACTTTTTTCCCCTTTTTGGAACCTAAGCAGCATAACGATCTGCCGCGTCTTAAACACAGCCCCTTTTTGCCACCACTTTTCAGAGTTCCTGAAGGGCCTTCATAGCTACCGTAGCGGTTCCAGGCCCCGACTTAGGCTGTCCAAACTCCATGGACCAGGGGATGGAATTAATTTTTTAACACATTTTTTATTTACAATAGCCTCCACTGGTCGAATGCCCTCTAACATTTCTTTTATTTTCCCTGTTGCTGTTTATTCTCTTCTTGAATACCTGTACAGATTTTGGATAGGATCAAACACTACCCCTGGTAAACTGTTCCACTCCTTCACGCCCTTCCCATTGAATGAAAATTTACTCCAGTCGCTTCTGCTAAAATTACTTTTAAATTTTATACTTGTGGTCAGTTCTGCCAATATAATTATTTTCCAACTGAACCCTCTCACGGATTTCTCCCCATGCTTCTTCTCCTGTATAGGCTCTATATAATCCTATAAGTCTAGTTTTCTCCCTTCTCTTACTTAAAGTTTCCCGCCCAAGTTCCTTTAACATTTCGGATACACTACTGTTACTCCAGAAATCCCCTGTTACAAATCTTGCTGGTTTCCTCTGCACACTATCTATTTCTTTTATTAGGTATTCTTGGTGAGGATCCCAAACACTTTTTGCATATTCCAATAATGGACGAACCATACTTAAGTAACTTTTTTCCTTTAATTCTTTGTTGCATCCTTTAAGTAGCCTCATTATGACATGTAACGATCTGTATGCTTTCCCAACAATGTCATCAACATGACCCTTCCAGTGCAAATTACTTTCAAATCTCACACCTAAGTATTTGCACTTGCCATCTTTTGGGATAACTACCTCATCCAAAGTATATTCAAATTCAGTTTTAAAGCTCCTGTTTGTAAAAGTTGTAACAGTTGATTTGCCTCCATTAACCTTCATCTTATTCTCTTCAACCCACTGTTGGATACTTTCAAGGTCCCTTTGTAATTCTGAGCAATCCTCAATGTTATTTATTTCCCTATAAACAATTATATCATCTGCATAAATCTTATTTTTGATGTTATATAGTTCCCTATATCATTTGTGTATATTAAGAAAAGTAATGGACTGATTATACTACCCTTCCAAACTTTCTCTTCCTGTGATATATTATTTCCTACTTTGACTTTCTGAACCATTGAATTTAGAAATGTTCTTATCCAATGTATAACCCTTACGTCCAATCCTATTCCCTCCAATTTCTTTGATAATATTCCATCTTTCACTCTATCAAAGGCTTTGGAAAGATCTATGGCTATGCAATCTAACTGGCCTCCTGAATCCAACTGATCTGATATGTCCTGCTGAAATCCCACCAGTTGTGCCTCACAAGAAAATTTCTTTCTAAATCCATACTGGCTCCTCATGAACCAATTTTTATCATCACATATCCCTCTGATGTACTTTGCTATTAAACTCTCCAGTATTTTACAAACTATATTGGTCAGGCTGATTGGTCTGTAGTTCACTGGTTTCCTTTTATCACCCTTTCCTTTATAAATTGGTATTATTATAGATGCCTTCCATTCTTTTGGTATTACACTCTTATTTATGACATAGTCAAAGATAAATTTTAAATAAGGCACTATGGTTTTTTTGCTATTTGCTTTACGTCGCACCGACACAGATATGTCTTATGGCGACGATGGTATAGGAAAGGCCTAGGAATTGGAAGGAAGCGGCCGTGGCCTTAATGTACAGCCCCGGCATTTGCCTGGTGTTAAAATGGGAAACAATGGAAAACCATCTTCAGGGCTGCCGACAGTGGGGCTCGAACCCACTATCTCCCGATTACTGGATACTGGCCGCACTTAAGCGACTGCAGCTGTCGAGCTCGGTAAGGCACTATGTACCACCCCATTGTCTTTAATACCTCCCCAGTAATTTGATCACTTCCTGCTGCTTTTCCTTGCTGAAGCAGTTGGATTTCTCTGAAAATATCTTCATTTGTGAATGAGAAGCTTCTTGTTTCACTATGTGTCTCTCCCTCTCTATCTTCTGTTACTGTTTCCAACTCCAGACAATCTTCTACTGAATCTCTGAATTCCCTACTAAATAGATTTGCTTTCTCAATATCTGTTGAATAGTGTTCACCCCCTTCTCCCACCATTGTAGGAATTTGGATTCCTTTTCCTTTTTGATTCCTAATGTATGAATACAGCTTTTTCCATTTCCCTTTGTGGTCATTACCCTCTTGAAGTATGTCATTCATACATTTCTCTTTTGCTTCCTATTTCACTCTATTCAGTTCAGTCGTTAGCTGTTTTCTAGTTTCTCTATTCTCCCTACCCTCTTTGATTTTCCTGTTTACTATTCTACATTTTCTTTTTAATTTTCTTATTTCTCTTGTGTAATAAAAAGTTTCTGACGTCATTTTACCCTTCTTAATAGGTACAAATCTCTTCTCTCCTTCCCAAATGATTCCTTTAAATTTAGCCCAAAGTGTATCCACATTACTCCTTTCACTAATCCAACAACTGAATTGTGATGTAAGGTAAGTCCCAAATTCATCAACTTTAGTTTTTCTGTATAATTTCTGTCTTGTGTGACCCTCTTATTAAGCATTTTTGGTACAAGTCCTAAATCCATTATTACAGCCTTATGGTCACCTATTCCTTCAATTACCTCAGTTTTATCAACAAATTCCCAAGGTTTAACCAAGAATACATCTTGCAAGTTGTTGAGACGAGTCGGTTCTTGTACTACTTGTGTAAATCCTCCCTCCCAAATTAATTTATTTGCTAGTTTCTGTGCATGGGCTTCACTTGCAGCTCCATTCCATTCAGCTTCAGGCACGTTCAGATCTCCCCCAATTATTACGATATCATTATTATTGTTTTTATGAGTATAATCTATCATCATCATCATCATCTTCCTTCCAAGTATTGGGCCATGTGACCCGTTACGGTCTTGCATTTTACTTTTTGCAAGACTTGAAAGCAATCAAATGTCCTTCCGACGGGCCTGAAGGAAGTAAGACCATTGGTGGTGCTGCCACCTCTCAGCTAATGGACTAGCTGAAAGCACAGCATTTCCTCCATAATGGATGTAACGGTTATACCGCCGTGACTCTGTCTACAGGGCCTCATCTGTGGGAACAGGTTTCTTCATCTCGGGAAGTTGAGGTTGGCCTTTGGGCAGGAGAGGTTATGTCATAATCATCATCATCATCATCATCATCCTTCCAAGTACTGGGCCATGTGGCCCGTTACGGTCTTGCATTTTCTTTCCATCGCTTCATTGGACGTCCTATAGATCTCTGTCCTCTTAGTTGGTAGCGTAGGATCACCTTTGGTAGTCTTCCAGATTACATCCTTTGAACATGACATTTCCAGTTTTCTTGGTAATCATAGATGTAATTGATTACTGATTTCACATTCAGTCCTTTAAGCACATCTTCATTTCTTATACGATCCCATTTCGTATAGCCTGCTGTTCTGCGCATGAACGCCATTTCACGTGCTGTAATTCTGGAAATGTCTTGAGTTCTTATTATCCATGCCTCACTGCCGTAGCAAAGGGTTGGTCTGGCTAAAGTGTTATAAAGACGTAAGCGAGTGTGTTTTTGGACAAGAGATGGCTTCATGATATGATTTATGATTCCTGTTGTTCTGGTAAATTTGGTTATTTTTGCAGAGATATCAATTTCCCCATGGTAAGATAAATTGTATCCCAGATAATTGAATTCGTTGACTCTTTCCAAAATTTTATTATCTAAACAGATTTTACTCGGGATAGGGTCCTTCCCCTTAAAGGCCATTATTTTGCTCCTTTGTGGTGAAATGATCATGTCGAATTTTGAAGAGACTTTCTGGAGATTAAATACTGACCACTGAAGATCATCTTCTGATGATGCTACCAATGCAACATCATCAGCAAAGAGTATGGCATCAAGATGTGTGAGATATCTGCTGACTGGGATTGATCCATGCCTTTCATGCCTCCATTCCTGTATTATGTTGTTCATATAGATTATGAACAACAAAGGAGAAAGTCCACGAACTTGTTTCACACCTCTGCTGACCGGTTTCCATTCAGTCCGATGATTACCTAACTTTATTGCAATAAGGTTGTCACTGTACACGTTATATATGTTATCTATTAACTGTTGTGGGACATTATATTCTGTTAAGATATTAAGAAGTCTGTTCCTGTTAACTAGGTCAAAGTCTTTCTTAAAATCAACAAATGCTATGTGAGTTTCCAAATTAAATTCCCTGCATTTTTCGACTAAGATTTTCAAGGTAAAGTAAGCATCAGCACATGAGCGCCCCTTTCGAAATCCATGTTGTTCATTTCCAATCACATTTTCATAATACCTGAATAATTTTTCTCTGACAATATTAGAGTAAATTTTGTAACCTGAGTTGAGTATATTTATCCCTCTGTAATTTCCACAATCTTTCACACTGCCCTTCTTATGAAGAGGAATAACTATAGCTTTTTGTCAATTCTCAGGTGGTCTGTTGCCATTCCAAATTAAATTGATGAATTTGAGAAATCTTTGCTTGAAGATGTCACTGCAATACTTGAATAATTCTGCATTTATTGAATCTTCTCCAGATGCTTTTCCATTTCTAAGTTTTCTGAGTATTAGCTCAAGTTCTTCAAGTGTAATGGTTTCCGAAGACTTGTTAAAAGATGTTGGCAGAAGAAATGGCTCAATATTTGAACCTCTCCAAAGGTTCCAAAAATAAATGAGCCACTCCGTTAGAGGTATTGCATTAATGCGTATGTCTTCTTTTACATAATTATTTAGTTTCTTGAGTATTTTATAGGTCTGTGGTTGTGGTCTTGTTATATCAGTCTCCAGTTGTGAAACAAAGTTTTCCCAACTCTTTCTGTGCTTTTTCCGCACTTCCCTTTTTGCTATTGCTCTCTTGTGGTGATACTCTATTTTATCTTCTAATTTTTCAGTTGACAAACATTTTTTATAAGCATTTCTTTTGTCTGAAATAACTTTTTCAACTCTTCATCCCAGATTCTTAAACCCTTTTTCCTCTGCCATTTTTTCTTAACTCCCAAACTCTCAGAAGCAGACTGCTTTACAATTGAACACAAATTAGACCACACCATTTCCACGTTGTCACTAACTGGTGTCATCTGTGTAAGTTTATTAAGTCTGTTCTGGTACAGCCATTTTAGACTGGAGTCTCTTAATAGGTTAACCTTGTAAGAAGTTTTAATTTCTTGTGTTGTTTGTTTGTTTCTTTTATACCATCTAGGCCTCAGACGAATAGGTGCTACTAATAGATAGTGATCAGTTTCCAATTCAGGGCCTCGATAGACTCTTGTATCCAAGACTAAATCTGCCAATTTACCATTACAAATTATAAAATCTATAATCTATTATTTTCTCAAATATTTCCGTGTCTCTTTCCTCTCTTCCAGGCCTATATGCTCCTATAATTCCCACCTCCTTCATATTATCACAAACTAATTTTATCCCAAATATTTCATCCCTTTCATCGGTAAACCATTCATTTGAACAATAAGTTTCCCTCACCAGAATAAACACTCCCCCAAACTTTTTATCTCCTCGGTCTCTACGATAGACTGTATACCCTTCTAGAAATACTTCTCTCTTACCCACCCCTTCTCTCAACCATGATTCTACTCCTATCGCCACATCAGTCTCATAAGATTCCATCAATGTACTGAATTATTTTTTTTTGTTTACTACACTCTGACTGTTTACCAAGAGCAATCTCAGAACCCCTTCCTCCCTAACACTTGACGGTTGTAATTGGGTGACATTTGACTCATGAGTTGAGAAAGTCCCTGGAACCCAGATTTTGTACAGAGATCTTGATTTAAGGATCTGCGTTTTCTGGCAAGTTTCCATGTATATGCCACTTTAGTGGTATGGGTTTTCTTAAGTGCATATTAGTTTGCAAATCTCTGTTGATAATTGTAGCAATTTGTCTACAGAGATTTGCTTTTCCATTACCATTCAGATGTAACCCATGGCATCCGTTGTGGATACGCCGAAGACAGAGAGACTTGGGCCGAAAAGCTATGTGATGTGGTACAAGCGAGTGAAGGCTTTCCTAACAAGAAAGAAATGCTGGGCTGCCATAGATCCCGGTTACGATGATGAAGAAGATTTAACTACAGACGAAGAGGACCTAAACGCCACTGCACATAGTTACTTGACGGAGTTGGTAGAAGACTGTTACTTGAATGATGTAACTAGACATGAACGAGCAAAGCATGCCTGGAACAGACTTAAAACAATCCATTTCAAGATTTCTCCTTTTCAGTTTGTGAGTACATTGGACGAATTGGCAAGCTGCATCAAGAAACATGATGAACCTCTTTTGGAATATCTGAATCGAGTTGAGCAATTAGTGGAAAAAACTGAGAAATCATGGATCTATGGAGTCTTGGTTGTAAGCGGCTCCACATCGTTTCCGTAAATAAATCAGCCATCACGTATAATATGTTTATTTACACAGACCTCACATAGATTTAGTACACCTTTGCATGTGAGATAGGCTATAGGCTACGTTGATTACACCACCAGGACACAAAGAGACGTGATGCTCGTGCTCACTCGACGCCGCCGAATGACGATAGTTTAGGAAGCTCTACCCTGATGCAATGTTGCATCGTGCACAAGGGTGCGTTCTGTATGTGGAGCGAGTTCATTCTTCCCGATGTCACCACATCACCCCCCCCCCCCCACACACACACACCCAGGGAGAAGGAAAGTTCACTAATCGAATGGACGAGCAAAGCGAACTCTTCGTCCTGATCGTGTTGTGTACGTTCTGGGTGGTGAAGTTGCATCAGGTAAGTCAGGTGTTAAAGAAGTGCTAGGTTGACTGGATGAAATGGGGGTAGCAGATGTGTCAGGTGTGTTGGTGTGGGTAGGAACAGCAAGGTTTGTTTCTATGTATGCAGGTTTCACACAGTCTGTACTATCACGTACTTTCGAAGAGGTATAGCACGATAGTATTTGCACGACCATGGGCAGTATGAACAAGGTAATTCCCAATAGAACGTCGTAGCAACCAGTGGAAAATACTAGGGCCCATCAAGGTCAGGTGGGTAAAGAATAAATACATTGCTACTAAGTAAAATTCAGTTACTACTGACAAAAATAAAAACAATGATTGAAATGAAATTAGGAATTTAATAGGAAATGAAATTTTTGAAAGTCTTGCACTAATATAATTCTTTTGGAATAATAAAAAGTAAAATGTGCGAATTCTCGTTTTCTAAAAAGTAAATAAAGCCCTTATTCAGACCTTGGGATCCCAGAACTACACCTAGCAAATTACAGTAAATGAATGAATCAGAATTTAAAATTTGACTATAGCACAAGAGGAGAAAACGGTTCTTACGAGACTATCTCTGGTTACTTAAAGAGATAACTCCATACAATATTTCACCAGAACAAGTTCCATAAAGTATAATAATCAGAAATTAAGAATCAGCTAGAATGAAACATATAAGGAAATACACATTAAGCCCTTAACACAAATCTCTCGGTTGACTCAACAGTTTTCCCAAATCAACATCATATCTTTGACAATCCCAAATAATACTCACAACACAGAGAACGCCCTCGGTTGTCAGCTCATAACAGAGGGCTCCCATCACAGCAATGTTTACAAGTTGCATCGAAGTAATGGGGTCACATGACCCGAGAAAGAACATGGCTGCGCATCAACAACCGAGGTACCGGTAGTCAAAAGAACCGCTTTCAACTTACTAACTAACTTTTCCCCTGGATAAACCATTGACACACTCAAAAAATCAAAAGGTATTAAGAATAAACCCACCAATACTATAATGTTTGAAAAATGCCTTTTAGATGCCACAGTCAATGAATAACATCTGTTTTTTTTTTGCAATTACATTTAGTTAGAATTTTAACATGAAAGCACAACATAACATGTTGGAATTAATTAACAATCATAAACATTGCTGAAATCTTACATTTAAGAAACTCCAATAACTTAAATCATATCGTTATTACGAAGTGATAATCTGTAACATCATGTCGAAACATATTCAAATGTAAATAGTTTGATTAGAGAAAGATCATGCACAATATAATTTAGATTGTTTCCGCTTCGAAGTGTCAAAACAGTCCCACTTTCAGTTAGCATGCATTTCTTCAAGTTAATCCAGTCCCCACATCAAAATTTTGGGTTATCAGTACTTACAGACTCGCCGAACATAGAATAAGAGAAAAGAAAGGAAACAAAGGCATCTTGGCTCTCGCCGGTTGGCGAGTAATTCATTCAGTGTCGAAGATTATGACTCCTGCTTCTTCTTTACTTAATTTTCAATATATATTTTTTAACAGCAGCGATGAGGACGAAACGTTTCACGTCGACAACCTTCGACAATCACAATAATCAAAACAAAACCCGGTCGGTGTATATACATACGCACGGAGATCACGAGAACAAGTTGAGTACTGTGAATGCCGCTAGATGGCAGTCCAATGCAGATAGCGAGTTTCACACAAGGCAAGGGCTCGCATGAATCATGCAAAATACTAGGAGATTGCGGGTAAATGCAAATTTTAAGTGACGTTCCAATTCGATCAACGGAGTTTGACGTTGTTGGAAAGTTGACTTTGATTAGATGAGTCAATCTGCACGTACTCAGATACCATTAAACTCTTCAAATATTGTCAGAGTGCTCATTACTACTTCCTTGTTTCCAATCACTAGTGTCAAAGTCTTCTCATTACGACTAACTACAGGGTAAAGACCAGAGTATGGGGGCTGCAAGGGAGGCTTCACATGATCAGCCCTCAGGAAAACATGGGAGGCAGTTGCCAAGTCTTTGAAGACGAATACTTTCTCTTGACTATGGCGGGAGGCAGGAACAGGTCTGCGTTCAGCCATTACCTTCCTTATGTGATTTACATAATCAGAAGGGTCGACTGGAGAAGAAGAACTGGGCGAAGAAGTAACCATTTCTCCAGGGAGGCGTAAAGGCTCCCCAAAAACTAGTTCGGCGGGGGAAGCTTTCAGATCTTCCTTTAGAACCGCACGCATGCCCAGTAACACTAGGGGTAAGGCTTTAATCCACATTGCACTGTGACACATAAGCGAAGATTTTAACTGTCTATGAAGACCCTCCACCATATCGTTAACGGATGGGTGGTAATAGGTTGTAAGGATTTTTGATATACCAAATTGCGTCATAAGTCTTCAAAACAGTGTAGACTCGAACTGTCTTCCTTGGTCAATATTTATACAATTAGGGAGACCAAATCCAGAGATCCGACCTTTTATTAGGATATCGGCTGTTTCTTCGTCAGTGATGCTGCGCATGGGCCATGCACCTGGCCAGCGAGTAAATCTGTCAACAGCAGTGAGGAGGTAATGATAGCATACGCAGACAGGCAGTGGGCCAAGAATATCCAAGTGAATGTGGTTGAAACGGCCTGTTGGTCCTCCGAAATTCCCCAAAGGAGATATATTATGCGTCGTCACTTTATTGCGTTGACACAACAAACAAGCGTGTGTCCAGGCACGAGAGTCTTTCTGAATAGATGTCCAAACAAATCTATCTAGGACTAGACGAGAAGTGGCTCGAATGCCTGGGTGGCTTAAGTTATGAAGCTTGTCAAAGAACTGGCGTCGAAAAGGAAGTGTAAGGAACGGACGGGGTTTTCCAGTTGATGTGTCGCATACAATTGTAGTAGTGGTGCCCGGAAGGGTTAATTGTTCTAATGTCAGCGATGTACCAACGCGCAATAAGGCTTTGAGTTCGTCATCGTCCGCTTGTGATCGAGCCAGTGCAGCGTAGTCATCTTCTAGTGAGAAGGATTCTACACGAGATATTGTATCGGCGACAACATTATCTGCTCCCTTTATATGCTGAATATCAGTTGTGATCTGGGGTATGAAGGACAGCTGATTAATTTGGGATGGGGGTAGTTTTTCTCTGCGTTGAGAAAATGCATAAAGCAGAGGCTTGTGGTCCGTATATATGGTGCAGTGTTGTGCATCCAGTATATAGCGGAAATGCTGGACAGCCTCGTTCACAGCTAACAGTTCCCTGTAATGGGCCGGCCATGTTGTCCGACGCGCTGAAAGCTTCTTGCTGAAAAATGCTAGGGGCAGCCAATGGTGTCCAACTTTCTGTTGCAAACATGCTCCAACTTGAGTATTTGATGAATCGGTAAAGAGACCTATAGGCGCATCTGGCAATGGATGAGCGAGTTGAGTGGTTTGGGCTAGGCTTTCTTTGGATTCGTGGAAAGCACGTTCCAATTCTGGAGTCCAAGGGACAGGTTTAGAACCCTTCAGCTTTGAACTGGCTAGGACGTTCACCAGCGGCGCCTGCAATTCAGCAGCATGTGGTAGGAAACGTCTGTAGAAGTTGACCATGCCAAGGAACCGGCGAGGCCCTGGACAGTCTTCTGTAGAGGGTATTCCAGGAGAGACTGGATTCTCTCTGATGGTGGTTTTGTACCGTCCTTTGAGAACCGATATCCCAAGAAGCTTACCTCACTTGCACCTAATACGCACTTGGATAGATTTATGTCTACACCATAATCAGATAATCTCTGGAAAAGTACGCGGAGATGGTGTGTATACTCTTCAGCATCCCGTGAAAACACCAGGATATCGTCAGTATACGGGAAACAGAAGTTTAAATCCCTTGTGACCTCATCCATAAAACGCTGGAAAGTTTGTCCAGCATTTCGTAACCCAAAGGACATATAGGGAAATTCAAACAGCCCGAAATGTGTCGTTATGGCTGTTTTGCAAATGTCACTGGGGTGAATCGGGATTTGTTGGTAGGCCTTGATAAGGTCAAACGTACTGAAGATGGTTGAACCAGCAATGTTATGGCAAAAATCTCCTATGTGTCGTACCGGGTAGCGGTCGGGTATTGTCCTTGCGTTCAATGCCCGGTAATCGCCACATGGACGCCATGAGCTGTCCCACTTAGGTGCAAGGTGCAAGGGTGAGGACCAGGTACTATTAGAAGGTCTCGCTATACCACACCTTACCATGTCCTCAAATTCTTTCTTCGCTATCTGCAATTTTTGAGGTCCTAGACGACGAGGTCGATGCAGTCCGGCTTGAGCTTTGGCAGGAGGCGGTTCGCGCGACTCTGCCTCATTGCGTGTGAAGTGTAGTGTTCTATTATTCTATAGTGTAATTACGTAAAGTGAAAATGACAACCAACGACATCCGGAAAATACAAATAAATGTGCTTTCCCTGACAAGGCAAATAAACCCGGCCCTGCGGAAATACACGAGTGGATAAGCAAACTTTAAAGTTGAATGTCGACCAGCTGGAGGCCATACAACTTGACAATTTGGAAACGGCAGTCTACATCAAGTTAACCAGTAAACTGTTAATGGAGAAGATCCTACTCACGACCAATGGACACTCACAGGTACGAAAATTTAATGGCTCTATATCTGATGTGGTGCTAACATGTGCAGACGTGGATAGCAAATTAGTGAGAATAATGAACCTCCCCATAGAAATGCCAAATGAAAGAATAATGTCTTTCTTTAGCAAGTATGGCAAAGTAAGAGAAATCCGGAATGAGAGGTGGTCCTCCATCTATATTTATTATATATACAGTGGAATTAGGTCCATGCGCATAGAGTTAAAAACTGCCATACCTCCTGTACCGGGCGGTACACCTCTACACCGTTTATTTAAAAGTTGCGCCAGTTGAAACTCCTCTTCTGGAGGAAGGTTGAACTTTATCTATTCTATTAATTCTCTACTTTCTCAGAAGATGTCACCACGTGGAAAATTTTGAGTTTTTGAACTGTGTCACTTTTGATGTGTTTTTGTTTAGCTTGAAGTAAGAAGTGTGAACTTTCTCTTCTAGAGGACACTACTGAAGATCAACAATAGTGCAACCTAGTGCGGAGTCAAAGAACTATTTTGTTGAAGAAATTTTTATTTCAAATGTTTGTTCTTTGCTAAATTTCTTTCTGTTATTGTTTAAGTTGGCTGTATACCCCTCTCTTTCCCCTTGTTTTGCATGTAGCCAATCCCGAATTTCTTAAATTAATTTCTATCCAATCAGATGTATCTTCCCCCAACTTGAATCGATTGCGGGGTCCTATCCAATAAAAACATTGTGGGCGGGTGTTTTCATTCCCCTAACGCCTAGAAACTTCCGCGAGAGTATATAAACTGCTGATTTTAGGGTCTCCGGGCCCCTTCTGTTCCATCTTTCAGTGTATTAAGTACATAGCAGGAGGCGGGAAGCGCCTCTTTCTTCTTCTGCCGTTCAACACCAGGTAATGGCCTATTAATAACTTCTTTTCTTGCTAGGTCGGCAGTTTAACACTCGCGGCGGGTTCGAAGCATTTCCATCATGTAACCTTTTCCTAAAATGTAATTACTCTTTTCATCTTTTTCTTGTAAAGCTACATATTGGGATAGAGAGTGCTACCCTCTCGAGCTCCCACTCACATTTGTTTTGAGGTGAACTTATTTTCTCAAACTATTCTTCGTTTATGTAATGTAAAGTGTTCTTCTCTAAGTCACCTCTGTAGTATGGGATTAGCCCTTGCGTTAGTGGCCCAGAGCCAGATTAGGTTTTAAAAACAAAGTGTATTAGGAGTGCAAGTTCGCCTCCTCTCAAATTGTTATTTTAGAGGTCATGTAATCAACCTTCTTTTCATGTAATAGACCTCAGTAGGTTGGGTATTTTACCCCTGTGAATACGTCCTTAGAGGACAGCTTGAAGGTAGAGTTTGGTGTGGCCTTGTGATAGGCTTACAATTTTGAGAGCGGATCGCTCTTTGAAATTTGTTTCTGTATGCCTCGTGCAGGCTTTATGTGTAATGTTTGGAGCCAGTGCTCCTGGGCATGAATGGGGCTTTCTGCCCCTTGGCTAAAATTTTTTTTGGAGTAAGGCGGGGCTGATGGCCCAAGAGTTATGAAGTAAGGGCACTGAGCCCGAATCCAGTAATATTGTACCTACATTTTTGCTACTCTGTACCTGTTATGATTGTTATCTCTTGTTTTTGAAAAGAAAATATAACCTAGTTAAATTTTAAATTAATTTTACATTGCACGTTAATTTCGTAGCTTGAAACCCATTCACACCCGCACCTTCTTTCACCTCTACCTACCACGGATATCTCCGTAACACCTCCCATTGTATCTATAGAGGGATACAGGGCGCAGGTAGTCTACGAAGAGCAACCGAAATCTTGCATTTTCTGTAATGCTACAGGTCATTTTTTATACAGGACTGTCCCATACGGCGCGGAGAGAAAGAACATAAATCGGGGCCTAGACTCCTTAGTGTGATAAGTGACAATAATGAATATCACAGTGACTCCGTGGCTGCACTAGAGTCAGAGCGGATGTCCACAAGTGTCACACACGTAGAGGGGAATACGGAAAGAGCCTCCCCGAAGAGTGTATGATTTACATTCGGGCGTTCCCTGGTCAACGGTCAGGTGTTAATACCGGCTGATCTTTCCAATCCAGAAGTAACATCAACTATTATATAATGACATTCATAAGTTGGGAAAGGTTCTTTTCAGAACCAAAAATGACCATCATATTTATAAACATAGAAGGTATGTCAACTTGTAAACAACAGCTCTTACGAGAACTTTGCCAAGCAACAAACTGTGATGTAATATTTGTACAAGAAACTCACAGGGATGTACACCAACCACATCCTAGAATACCAGGTATGAAATTGGCAGCAGAGAGACCGCATGGACGATATGGTAGTGCAGTCTTCGTCAAGCCAGATCTTCAGATACTCTCCACATCAATTACAGAAGAAAATGATATAGAATTGATCGCAGTCGAATTAAACAATTCGGTTATACACTGACTGACAGAGCAAATGCAACACCAAGAAGGAGTGGTTCGAAAGAGATGAAAGTTGGGGAAAAACAGAGACGGCACGGAAGAATAATTGATGTTTATTTCAAACCGATATGCAGGTTACACAATGCACACGGCATCGACTCAGTAGGATGTAGGACCACCGCGAGCGGCGATGCACGCAGAAACACGTCGAGGTACAGAGTCAATAAGAGTGCGGATGGTGTCCTGAGGGATGGTTCTCCATTCTCTGTCAACCATTTGCCACAGTTGGTCGTCCGTACGAGGCTGGGGCAGAGTTTGCAAACGGCGTCCAATGAGATCCCACACGGGTTCGATTGGTGAGAGATCCGGAGAGTACGCTGGCCACGGAAGCATCTGTACACCTCGTAGAGCCTGTTGGGAGATGCGAGCAGCGTGTGGGCGGGCATTATCCTGCTGAAACAGAGCATTGGGCAGCCCCTGAAGGTACGGGAGTGCCACCGGCCGCAGCACATCGCAGCACATGCTGCACGTAGCGGTGGGCATTTAACGTGCCTTGAATACGCACTAGAGGTGACGTGGAATCATACGCAATAGCGCCCCAAACCATGATGCCGCGTTGTCTAGCGGTAGGGCGCTCCACAGTTACTGCTGGATTTGACCTTTCTCCACGCCGACGCCACACTCGTCTGCGGTGACTATCACTGACAGAACAGAAGCGTGACTCATCGGAGAACACGACGTTCCGCCATTCCCTCATCCAAGTCGCTCTAGCCCGGCACCATGCCAGGCGTGCACGTCTATGCTGTGGAGTCAATGGTAGTCTTCTGAGCGGACGCCGGGAGTGCAGGCCTCCTTCAACCAATCGACGGGAAATTGTTCTGGTCGATATTGGAACAGCCAGGGTGTCTTGCACATGCTGAAGAATGGCGGTTGACGTGGCGTGCGGGGCTGCCACCGCTTGGCGGCGGATGCGCCGATCCTCGCGTGCTGACGTCACTCGGGCTGCGCCTGGACCCCTCGCACGTGCCACATGTCCCTGCGCCAACCATCGTCGCCACAGGCGCTGCACCGTGGACACATCCCTATGGGTATCGGCTGCGATTTGACGAAGCGACCAACCTGCCCTTCTCAGCCCGATCACCATACCCCTCGTAAAGTCGTCTGTCTGCTGGAAATGCCCCCGTTGACGGCGGCCTGGCATTCTTAGCTATACACGTGTCCTGTGGCACACGACAACACGTTCTACAATGACTGTCGGCTGAGAAATCACGGTACGAAGTGGGCCATTCGCCAACGCCGTGTCCCATTTATCGTTCGCTACGTGCGCAGCACAGCGGCGCATTTCGCATCATGAGTATACCTCAGTGACGTCAGTCTACCCTGCAATTGGCATAAAGTTCTGACCACTCCTTCTTGGTGTTGCATTTGCTCTGTCAGTCAGTGTAGTTTCCATCTATAAAGCTCCTAATGTAACATTCTCATTCATGCCACCTAACAATCTCGATGATTGGAAGGTATTTTTCTTCATTGGCGACTTCAACAGCCATAGCAGTATTTGGGGTTACGAACAAGACAACGGGAGTGGTGAGAATGTTTTAGAATGGGCTGAGGAACACCATCTGTCTCTTATCCATGCTAGCAAGCTCCCTTCTTCTTTTAACAGTGGTAGATGGAAGCGGGGTTATAATCCAGACTTAATATTTGTGAGCGAAAAGATAGCACATCAGTGTGTTAAATCTGTATGTACACCTATTTCGAATACACAGCATCGCCCAATAATGTGTCAATTGGTAGCTGCCATTAGTCCTCAAGAGGTCTACTTTAAAAGGAGATATAATTTTAAGAAAGCTAACTGGGAAAGATTTACCAACTTACTGGACGAGAAGATCAAACCACTCAATCCAATTCCAGAAGCATATGAACAGTTTAATAATATCATCAGGGAGTGTTCAAGAGCTACAATCCCTAGAGGATGTAGAACAAACTACACACAAGGTCCAACTCAAGAAACCTCTGCCCTCCTAACAGAGTATCGTAAACTATTCGAATAAAACCCTTTCAGCAATGACACCATCACAATGGGACAACAAGTAATTTCTTCTATTTCTGAAGTAAAACGGACACCGTGGTTAAGGTTGATGGTAGAGATTGACATGAGTAGAAGTAGTCAAATAGCTTGGCGATTACTTACCCGACTAAGTAGTGATCCTAATAAAACTTCAACACATTCCAGTGTCACAGCAAACCAAATAGCACATCAACTTCTATGAAATGGACAACCATCAAATCCATGTCGGCTTCAGACTAAAGGAATTGAGAGGGATTATGAGCAGGAGACAGATACACTCACTATTTTATCTGAGCTGAACAGAGCAATAAATCATTGTAAGAATGGTAAGGCTGCCGGCCTAGGTGAAATATGTGTTCAGTAAATTAAGCAATTTGGACCTATTGCTAAACAATGGTTACTAGAACAGTACAACAACTGTATAAACACCTGCAAGTTACCACGTGTGTGGAGGGAAGCCAGAGTAATCGAAATTCTCAAACCAGGAAAACACACAAATTATCCGAAAAATTACCGACCTATCTCACTCTTGTGTCATCTGTACAAGATCCTAGAACGGATGATCCTGGAAAGACTTACTGTGATCATTGAACCACTTCTTATCCCAGAGCAAGCAGGATTTCGTAAAGGAAGAAGTTGTACTTCACAGGTCCTCCATCTGACACAGTATATCGAAGATGGATATGAAAATCATAAAATCACAGGGGTCGCTATTATCGACTTATCTGTTGAATATGATACAGTTAATCATCGTATACTGTTGCGCAAATTATACAGTATGACAAAACATTACAAGATGACTTAAGTAATTTGCAATCTTCTCCAAAATCGTAGGTTCTTTGTTGAATTTCAGGATCAGAAAAGTCGATGGAGGAAACAAAAGAATGGCTTGCCACAAGGCAGTGTACTCGCCCATATGCTCTTTAATTTCTATACGAACGACCAATCTCTTCCAGTTGGCACCAGAAGCTTCATATATGCGGATGATCCAGCTATTAATACTCAAGCAAATTGCTTTGAGGTTGTAGAAGAAAAGTTATCAGAGGCTCTTTCTGAACTATCCTACTACTACAGAGGAAACCAATTGAAGCATAACCCATCTAAAACTCAGGTATGTGCCTTCCATTTAAAGAACAGACAGGCGTCAAGGAAATTGCAGGTAGTATGGGAAGATAATCAACTAGATCACTGCCCAACACCTAAATATATAGGTGTAACATTGGATCGTGCTCTCACATACAAATAACACTGCATGAACATCAAGCTGAAAGTGTCGGCTAGAAACAACATCGTTCGCAAGTTGTCTGGAATCAATTGGGGTACACACCCAAAGACGTTGAGAACTACAGCCCTGGCTCTGTGTTACTCCGTTGCAGAGTACGCTTGCCCTGTTTGGTACAGATCAAGTCATGCTAAACAAGTTAACATTTCTCTAAATGAAACATGTCGACACATTACCAGCTGCTTGAGTCCAACTCCACGAGATAGAATTTACTGTTTGGCTGGAATCGCCCCAACAGATATAAGAAGAGAAGTTACATCCATGAATGAGAGAACTAAAGTACTTGCCTCATGTGCACACCCATTGAATGTATATGAACCTGCCGACCAAAGATTGAGGTCTAGGAGGAGTTTCCTGAATACAACCTAAGATTTAAACGAATCTGCTCAATCCACACGGTTGATATTATGGAGAACTAGAAATCCTCAAGTTGGTGGTTGGATACTACCAATTGAACATCTCCCTCCAGGACACGAGGAACATTGGTCTACGTGGAAATCGTTGAACATGCTTCGCACTGGGGTTGGTAGATCAAGAATCTATATGGTAAAGTGGAGTTTTCCTGGCACAACCAAACAATATGAACGTGGTGAAGACCAAACCACAGCCCATTTCATGAACTGTAGTAAAAGTCCTTTAAGTTGCACAATAGAGGACTCGATGGCTGCAACACCTAATGCCCATGATTTGGCAAAATTCTGGGCAGACACTATTTGATGTGTATGTCATTAATTACCATTATGCTATGTAAAATGTATGCTTCTGATACGAATAAATAAATAAATAAATGTAGGAAACCAGGTCCCCGTCCAGCCACAAGTTGCAGAGCAACAACAAACGGATGACTCACCTAGACACTCCACCGTCGTCTCGCAGACACCAGTCAGCCGGGTTGACTCCCCAACTGCAATATGTACACAGCCACAAACACAACAGTCAAAGCTGGACACACATGAGCAACACCAAACATCTGCCAATACTCAGTCACAGATAGACAGCATTGTAGGAACAGACTGCTCGATTATAAACAACATTCAACAGGGAAATAGCAGCTCACCTACCAACACTGACGTGGAGAGTGTATTACCTGCTACGGTACTAGAGACAGCTGAGGAGGGGGACATGAATGTCCCACCCCTGAGTCAGAACTCCACTACCGATCCAGTGACCACTAGCATGCCGTGGGTTGCAGAAATAGAAGACGATAACTCTAAGCTTATGGAAACTCAAGACACGGGGTCAGGGACCCCAGCAAACATACAGGTCGATGAACCACTGCCAAAAGACGCCGCCATGGTGAAAATGACACCAAAATTAAAAACACAACGACACTCGCGGGAAGAAACCCGTAAGCCCTACATGACAAGAGATCCGCGTCTATACAGGAGTAGAGTTGCAGAAAGAAGATAGTTTCCCCCTCCCCCTGACCCGCAGCCCACCGCTCACTCCACTGTTCTTTTGCCCGATCAGGAATGTCACCTCGAATGGTGAGGCTGTCAACCTTTACAATGAATACAACACTACTGATTGGGTCGCCAGCTAATAAACAATAAACACAACGGTCCAAGACTGCGACGAATACTCGCCACTTTCCTTTCCCATAATTAATAGGAAGACGACATACAATGGTCCCTCTTAGGATCATGCTGCTGACTTACACGATATTATCTCTTAACATAAACTTTATCCATGCTCCTAGTAAGCAAATTCTGTTCCGGCAACTTCTGCGTGACCAGGATGTTGATATTGCCCTTCTTCAAGAAGTAGCTACGGAGGACTTGCAATCATTACCTGGATATGAGAAAATCTTAAATGTTAACGAAGACAAACGTGGTACTGTTATATACATCAAAGACCACATCCAATACACCGATCCAGTTCTGCTTCTAAACTCTCACGGAATTAGTATTCGTATTAACGATTTATTAATAGTGAATATTTATGCACCATCGGGCTCGAACGCAAGACTCGAACGAAGGACCTTTTTTCCGACAGAAATCTTACCCCTTCTTCAACAATTTAACGGTAACATGATCATTGGAGGAGATTTTAATGCAGTACTTTCGCATAACGACCAAACAGGTAACTTCCAGGGATGCCCTGCGTTAGCTGCGCTGATACAAGGTTTACAATTGAAAGATACGTGGGAAATGAAGAAACCCCACAGCCACAGCTACACATATTTTTACAACACGGGAGCATCTCGCTTGGACCACCTTTACATAACTACCCATTTACAAGACGAGCTACGTGAAGTTGATTTATGCCCGGTGGAATTTTCGAATCACTGTGCTTATATTTGTAAGGTCAGACTGCCAGCTATGGGGCCGGCACGTGGAAGGGGTACATGGAAATTAAACAGCAAAATTTTGGGTGAAGAGGAGTTACAGGACCGCTTCTCCACTGAATGGGAAAGATGGAAACGACATATACACCAATATCGAGATATATTAGATTGGTGATCGAACAATAGGGTTATTGAAGGCATACACATCCCAACGTCGACGGCTACTCAACCAGACTACGGACTTTTATTACAGATGTTTACGGCAGCTCTATACTGCAGATCCTAGCAACCCGCGAACATACCAGCGCATTAAGCAGGTACGAGCCCATCTATTGACACTGCACAGGAGATACCAAGAAGGTTTGAAAAATTCGCTCTCGAGACAACCATTATAACAGCGAAGAGTCTCCTTCCATATATCATTTCCTTCGAGAATGTCGCAGCGGGCGACAGAAATATATTCATCAGCTTACTACCCAGGACGGCCAAATTGTTCAAGACCACCCACGGATATAAGCAACACTTGGAAACTTCTTTCAAGACTTGTATGCAGAAGGCGAGGTAACCCATCTTGATCACCGATACACGTTTTTCGATGGAATTCGTGGAAGGATTCAGCACCGTGAACAAAACAGTCTGACGGCTCAGTTAACGGAAGACGAAATATATCAAGCAATAAAGCAGAACGCATCCCATTAATCACCAGGAATAGATGGACAGGGGAAGGCATTCTATGTACAGCTATGGCCAATCATCAAAGCCGAACTTGTGCTGATATTAAATAACGCCCTACAACCTGACAGGAACATTACAAAGATGAAGGAAGTCAAATATTCTAACTCCAAAGAAAGGGAAACCAGTGACCCCAGCCGACTTTAGTCCTATCTCACTCCTCAACTTTGATTACAAGTTACTTACTGGCTGCTTGAAACAACGGATCAACAATTTCTTAGCAGACGTAACCTCCAGCCAACAGTCAGGAGCTGTTCAGGGAAGAAGTATTTTTAACACTGTCTGTGATTAGTAGGTCACTAGTAGAGCAGCAACGGCGAAAGCTGCTCTCCTTGGACTTTGATCACGCATTTGATAGAGTTAACCATGGTTATTTGATCGAAGTGTTTAAAGCATTAGGTTTCACTAAGCTTTTTACCACTCTGATGGCTAAGATACCGACTGGCGGCTCTTCTAAAATAACTGTGAACGGTTACCTTTCAAACCCTATCAAAATTACATGAGGAGTACGGCAAGGTTGTCCCTTATCGTTGATACTTTTTGTGCTATCCTTGGAAACCTTTATTGTCAATGTATTCCGTACCTTCCCCCCTGGTATGATCGACGTCTTTGTCTACGCTGACGATGTCACATGAATTATGGATCGCAATGATGACTATCAGCGTCTTTTCACCGAGCTCAGCACTTATGGACAATATTCCGGTGCACATCTCAACTTCCAAAAAACTAAAACTATGCGGATAAGGTATCGAAGCAGGACTCCTGAAAATGTTCCCCCATGGATGCAGATAACTGATGAGATTAAGATACTCGGCATCCGGTTCTGTAATAGCATACGTCAGATGATTAAAAAAATTGTCCCCTTGCCCTTGCATCGGTGAAGAGTATACTGCACCAAGTTAAATATAAATTCGTGGTGTTACAACGAGTGAATATGTCATTATGTATGATCTAAGCAAAATCTGGTATTTAAGCCAAATTTTACCAATGCCAAGAGTAGTTGGCATCCGTACAGTTTCAGCAGCAGGCTGGTATATCTGGCAAGGATCACCTTTCCGTGTCACACGACCTACACTCATGCTAGCTAAATCTGAAGGAGGTCTTGGTCTTCTTGATGTACAGCTTAAAGATAAAGTGCTCTTTTTTGTTACGGGATCTCAGAATGATGCAGGCAGCAGACAATCGAAGATCCGGCCATTTTTTACTGGGAATGTGTAACCCGGAAGAGATTAAGAACCCGCAAGCATTTTACGATATCCAACACCACGCGCTACATGCACGGTATATGCGATGTGAGGTAAGATACGTTCCCCGTGGTCTCCTCCTATCTCCAGACATAACAACGAAGAAACTTTACACGTATGTGCATACACAGCCGTATCAAGCCCCGAAAATAGTTCGGACAGCGATGTTAATAAACTGGTACCGAGTCTGGCGGAACATCTCAAATCGCATTCTCCCTCAAATAATATGTGATACATGGTATAAGGTAGTTCAATGATATCATTCCTACAAATAGCAACCTCCATCGCATCCATATGCAGGACAACGCCACCTGTGGATTTTTCCGAGCTCCGAGGGATACAATCCAGCATAGACTGACGGAATGTGACGTCACTCAACAAGTGTGGAGTGAATTTAAAGTGAAACTACATTATATCATAAATCAGCCCAAGATCTATATTGCCTCTGAGTGGACAATTCGACCTACCTTTAGTTTGCGACCGGCTCAGCTAAATAATACTGTAGTGCTCCTCTTAGGCACTTATGTACATTGTGTGTTACAAGCCAAAAGGCCCTACACCAAACAAGAGCTCTTCGCAGATATCAGTGTTAGTGTATACAAAGCCCTCGCGTTCCCCCCAGAAGGAGCTCTATATTGGGGACTTTATTAATAAAGTGGTAGCAGTCATCAAAGAATGCAACTCTATGAATAGTGTAACTACTAAGACTTCTCTCTGTGTCACAAGAGTGTCATTTTCCTACGCGAACGTACACAGTCGTGCACGAGTTATATTTGTTAGCTTGTGTTACTTCTTACTTCTTTAGCTCCTATGACTGTGACGCTGGTTGGTTGGTGTGTATGACTGTAGTCAGGGAACTTTTATCTGATGAAAATTCTCGCTCCTTTATTCACTTATTGTATAGTATATTGTGTTTGCTGGCATAGAATACTCCAGTTAGTCATTGACTCACAAAAGGTGTGTGTTTGTTGTTTACCAATCTTCTCGTTTGAAGTATATTGTATTTGAATTATATGTATTGTAATATACTATGTTGACAATAAAAAAACCGAGGAAAAAAACTCGTTTGAAAAGAAAAAGGTCGACAAGAGAGTGGTAGGCCTTCGATTATCCTAATGTGATGTAGAGTATTGTGTTTAATATCACGTTGGATCCCTGGTGGGCGAGTAATGGAATGAAACTCAGCGAGCAACATGCTAAAAGGTGAGTCGGTGGATACTGCAGCAGTCTTTACGCCGGCCTGTTCTGTAGAGGCTACAGATACCTTAACGTGTAGGCCGGTGGTGCCGTCGAGGAGGCATCTGTTATGGCAGTCAGGGAGTGTTATAGTAAGCCAGAAAATCAGAACCAATGATGGCTGTGCTAACATCAGCTATGACAAATTTCCAGCGAAAGTCACGACGTAAACCAAGGTTGAGGTTCATGTAAAGGCTACCATATGTCCTGATTGTACTACCGTTTGCAGCGCTTAGCTAATACCCAGAAGGTTTGCAAGTGCTACCCAGAAGCTTACGCGGGAAACAGCAAAGGTCAGATCCGGTGTCAATCAGAAATTTTGCTTTCGTATTCTGATCAAAAATAAACAGACGGCGGCCCGATGTAGAGCGGACAGTTGCCGTCTTCACTGGCTGTTCGTTCCCTTTTCCGCCTGCTAGGAACAGGGGCTAGTACATTTTGCAGCTTTATCTTGGAATTTTGTGGTACCAACAAAGCCGGCCCTGTGGTGTAAGGGAACGGTCGGGGCTTTCAGATCTCCTCTTACTGTGACTCCTGCCTCGGAGCTGGTTACGGGCCAGGGCATCGACTTTACGTGTCAATTCCTCCATCTGAAAAGCTAAAGTGTTCGGCGCAGCTGTAGCATGTACGGCCAAGTGGCTATGTGAAATTTCCAAGATCTTGTCTGCGAGCTCTGCTGTATTAGCTAGAGGCATTAACTGGGCTCCTAATATAGCCTGAAAATGCTGTTGTAGTCGACGCATGAAAACTTGTTTTAATATACTTTCGTCATGAAGTGAGTTACCGGCTAATGACTTTAGGTAACGTAAAATCTGTGATGGTTTCCTATCGCCGAGTTCTTCATCATCCAGAAGTTGGCGAACTCGTTGCTCTTCGGATACGGAAAGACGACGGACTAGTTCAGATTTTAGTATTTCGTAACGTCCTGTGGCAGGTGGGTTAATGATAATATCTTCTAACTCGGCTATGAACTTGGTGTCAAGCTGTGAAATTACATTATCGAATTTAGTCTGGGAGGCCGTGATGCCTGCGAGCCTGAATTGAGTCTCAAATTGAGCGAACCAAACAGTTGGTCTGTCATACCAAAACGGTGGAGACTCTGTAGAGATTTTGGGACTTGGCCAATGTAGCTAGATGTAGCATCGGTACCAGTAGACTCATGCTCCTGGAGCCGGGCAAGTAATGCTTCGTTCTGCTCTTGCAAAGGCTTCATCAAAGCAATAAATTGTTGGAGTTGTTATTTTGTTCCTCGAAAGCTGTTAATCGATCCTCCGCCATAATCAAGATGAATACACAACACAGAGACAAAGATAATAAGAATTCTGTGAATACCGAACAAGATGAAAAAGAAGTCATCAGTGGTACGATGTGTAGTTGTGTTTGTAAGTGAATGAAGATGTGTGAGGATGAGCAACACAAGCACAAATTTACAAATAGCTTGAAACAATCTTATAGGTTAGCTGGAAACTAAATATTATGCAGGTAGGCCAAGCATATGGTAAGAGATTCACAAACATATAAACTATAAGTTAACAAAATATTCTTGCAGATATCACACACTGATTTTGGTAATATATGAAAATATTAAGCATACCACATGGGTTCCAATGTCCATTTTAAGTCTTGAGGGATGTTCGTATGATGCAATTGTATGTTATAGTGTAATGTAACAACTTAGAATCCACTAAAAGGCACGATTACGATATATATATATATATAATATATTCAATCAGTTGTAATGCATGAGTAGGCTATTCTGAAGTAATTTTACTTGTTTGAACAGCACGTAAGGTAGGCCTGTATTGTGGAGTAGTCTCTATCTTGGTCCTTAATTAGCATAAAAAGAAAGAAAAGGAAATTGCACAAAAGATGGCTGGATTACGTACATCAATTTAACACCAAGATTGTAATTGTGGTTAGAAAAGTAGGTACTGTCCATTGAATAGATTTCTTTGTAATGTTCGTACAACTTCACATCGAATTAATGTCGTGCATAATTTTGCAATATTCCGGAACAAGTACAACGTAGGCTATATACGTACAAGTTTTTAGAGAAATGTTGCGTTCTCGAAGAGTAGCAGATGCGGCGTGCAGTTGCAGCGTGCGGACTGAACCGATAAGTATCACCGACGATCGTTAGGATTCTGCGACTCTTTTTGTCGTTTGTCGAATTGGTTTCATACTCGGAAGACGTGGTAGTTCCAATGAAGTAAACAGTCTAATGCCTCTTTGACATAAAGTGTGATAACATACCGTGATCTGTGGTGAAGCACGTGGTCCAAGATAGGTTATGGTATGAGCGCGTTCTCTATACACGGGGTCACCATTTATGGTGTCTTGGTTGTAGACGGCTCCATATCGTTTCCATAAATAAATCAGCCCTCATGGATAACAGGTTTATTTACACAGACACCACATAGTTTTAGTACCCCTTTGCATGTGAGATAGGCTACATTGATTACACCACCGAGACACAAAGAGACATGATGCTCGTGGTGTTGTTGTTGGAGAGGTTATGGGCTCTATTATTTCACCCAGCCACTACATTTATTATCGTGATATTACACTTAATATGGGAAATCACACGCAATTATTCACACTACGATGTTCACACGCAATGAGTCTCACTACAAAGGTCACAAGAACAAAGTTGAGCATCATGTCTATGTACACATCTTAAATAGCGCGTAACATAACAAAGGAAGTGCATAGAAGTAAAAAACAGTGGAAGCAGGAGTATGTAACCGAGCGTACAATAAAAAGACAGTAATTTACAAATGGATGTGAGAGTCATCCAAATATTAATTGATAGCATGTATTATAGCAGGAGACATATCGGTAAGCAAATAGGAGATATTGGTGGTAGAGCTTTCTGACGACTGATAAGACGAGAAATAAAAGCCGGACGAAAAGAATAATACACAGGGCATTGGAATAATAAATGGTTTACATCAGCATTCGGAGTACCACATAGACAGGAGGAGTGGGGGGAGAGGTTAAAACGATGTTTATACAGAGGAGTAAGGGCATGATTAAAGCGAAGTCGAATAATGTTGGTAATGTGACGGCGAGAATAGTTACCCTTCAAATACCAAGGATAGGGAGGAATACAAGGCTGAATATTGTAATAATAGCGACCTTCATAAGAAGCTGATCGTGCTCACTCGACGCCGCCGAATGACGCCAGTTTAGGAAGCTATACGCTGATGCAATGTTGCATCGTGCACAAGGGTGCGTTCCGTATGTGGGGCGAGTTCATTCTTCCTGATGTCGCCACTGATCCAACATCAATGATCAATAACTGGCGGCCTACATGCTGAGAGGTTTGAAGCAAGAAAATTACAAACACATTGCCCATGTGATGGAGTTAAATGAAGAAAAACTATCGTCAGAAAATGTGGAGAGTAAATTTCTGCTTGAAGAAAATAGACTAGAGAGAGGGAAGGATGAACGTGAGAAGAAAAATCAAGAATTGATAAGCTATGTTATGAACAACAAACGAAAATTCCATGGTTTTGAGAAGAAACACAAATTTTCTGATGAAAAATTGAGCTCTTCTGATAGACCCTGTGACTGTTGTGGTCAACTTGGGCAGTTTGCAAGAGAGTGTTCAAAAGTAAAAGAAGCCAAGTCAAGAGGAAATGTAATTTGTTACACTTGTGGCAAGGAGGGACATCCTTCGTTTAAGTGTAGAAACTCTGAAGCTAGAACAAGTGACAATAGGGACTCAGACGGGAATGCCCATGACGATAATAAGCCACAGAGAGAATTCAGTAATAAAGTATCCACTTATGAAGAAAAGAAAGAACCGGGGACAGAAGAAAAGAAGTTTGGATATAGCACGGTGAAAGTGATAATGCTGTGCATTGGATGAGAGGACCTGATGACAAAGAATGTAAACAGGCTGAAAAGTCAAGTGATGCAAATACTTGTATTGTGGACAATGGTTGTAACCATCAGATTACACCTCACCGTGAGTTGTTGAACAACTTTACAAGAAATGTGTCAGGTTCAGTGCAGGTGGAAGAGAAAAGTGTCGTATGTGATATGAAAGGCAGTGGGTCCATAATGCTGAAAATAAGTGATCAGTGTGTTGGATGTACTTTGAAACTAACCAAAGTGCTGTGGGTTCCAGACGCATCTGATAATATTTTGTCGGTGAGGCAACTTGAGAAAACTAATGTGCGTTTTGAGATAGACAATAGAAAGCTGATTGATGATGACAAAGAGAATGGAGATGAAGAATAGTTCAGTGCCTATGCAAGAGAAGAAGTTGACATGTATATCATCAAATGTGATTGGTATGAACTACAGAAATATGACTGTCAAGATAGTGATGGTGAACTGGCATCTGTGTGTGCAGTAGCTTGCAAGATGGTAACAAGGGAAATATGGCATGACCGTTTTGGACATACTGAAAATTTGCCTGAAAATGATTTGATTAGCAAGCAAAAAAGGTAGTGAGAATTGTGAAGTGTGCATGAAAGGCAAAGCTAAAAGGGCTCCTTTCCCAGATAGACTAGTGAAATTACCAGCTGCCTTAGATCTTGTTTACTCTGATGTTTGTTATGTAAAGCCTGAAACCTTGGGAGGGGGAAATATTTCCTAACCTTGACAGATAACTATTCCAGATACAGTGAAGTTTGTGTGTCAAAGCACAAAATGAAGCTTGTGAAAAATAATTACATTCAAGAAAAGAACTGAGAATATTCAAATTAAGAACTGAAGTGTTCAAACCGACCGGGGAGGAGAATATTGCAATAATGACTTGAAACAGTTCTCTGTTGACAATGGTATTGTTCACAGGCTTTCTTTACCAGGGGAACACCAACAAATGGGAGTGGCAGAGAGGCTGAATCAGCAGCTTCTTACTTTAGTTCGGTGCATGTTATTAAGTGCAGGTATGCCTTAGAAATTTTGGGGTGAGGCGTATTACGTGCTCCCTACTTTATATTGCTCTTACCTTCTGCATATTTCGTCGTCCCGATGCTGTAAACATCGTACTGCTCCGCCATTGTTCCGACTGCTTGCTCGCCCCGTCCACTACTGCTTGCTCTCTCCTCTTCCTCACCGGTACATCATTACGTCATCAGTTTCTAGTACTTTCCAGCATGTGCTTCGCTCGCCTATATAACTCGCCGCTCCCTTTCGATCGGCGATCAGGTGTGGATTGTGTTTTGTAAAAGCAGTGGGAGCAGCAACTTCCTCGCACGGCTGGTCCGTGCTGATGTTTATCCAGTCAATTCTACTTGACTTCAATATTTTCTTCGAGTCGGGTGAGCAGACTTGTTATTATGCTTTTCTTTTTCTTCACTTCCTTGCCTCTCTGGCCTTACTATTGTTATTGATTTTGAACTTTGGCCCACTCTGGTCACTACGAAATTTGCTGGACAAACTTTAAAATTTAGTGGTTTTCTATAATATAGTGAAGGAAAAGGAGTTGTGGATCGGCGAACTTTACAAGTGATATGGAATTTAGTAGTGTTGTTAGTGAGCGTGAAATGTCATTGATATGAAAATGGATATTGCAGCCTGATCTCTACCTGTTTCCTCATCCCCCCTTTTTTATTCTCTTACTTTTTCTTCCTCTTAGGTGTTTTCCTCTTTATCTGTTCCCCTCCCTTTTTCCCCTTTTACTATTAATTTGAACTTATATGTTTATTCATAATTGTAATAGTGGTTTGTGAGTTGAATTGTGCCTTTCTCATTGCCTGTGCAGAGGTCTGCGTGTTACTTCTCTTAAATGGAATAGTGTTTATTAGGGGGATAAGCTTAGTCTGTGGTTCTATGATTATCTGGTTTCTACATATCCACCTTGTGGTTTTTGCGGACATACCTTTCTACTTCTTCTGAGTGTTACATTCTCGTTTTTATAAAATTTCTATGCATTTCCACCCTGTATTTTAGGATTTTCATTCAATCTCTCCCGACCTTTGCCTTTCTGAACTTCAATGTTATAATTTGTATTTTGATTGTTTATCACTGCCATCTTTACTTTCATATGAATATACCAAATATTTTTTTTAATTTGTAAAGATGTTAACTTTTGATGCTCTTACAATACAGCCTGTTATTTAAAACTTATTTGTTTGGGTTGTCATTATTTTTGTATCCATCCCCCTCTCTTTTTCGGTTCTATATGCACCTACCACTCGATACCTCTTGGGAAAAAGGCCCAGTAATCTATCTCTGCGTTGCTCTGCTGACGCCTTGGATACGTATTCTAATTGCTTGGTGTTGCTCAATCGCTTAAGTTGAGGGAGTGGTATGCCCCCTTCTTTATGACTTGGCTGGCGTAATGTTTCCTACGAATCGCCTCGCTGTACTCTGCTTGGCCTGATATACATATCACTAACACACTGCCTGGATTTTCTGAAAATTAGCATTTGGTTATTGAGGTTTTAACATTCTCCTCAAAATATATTATATATATCAAGTAAATGTATATTTTCGTAACAGGCGATCTACACTGACTTAGCAAATGTCATGGGATAGTCACCTAATAACGTGTGGGGCCTCCTCTGGCCCTGCGAACTGCAGTGAGACGCCGTGGAAGTGAGCCGACAAGTCCCTGGTAGTCCTCTGGACGCAGCTGACTCCAAATCGTTTGCAGAACGGCCGCCAATGCTGGTCTGTTCGTGGGTACAGGATCCATGGCACGGAGCCTGTGTTCCAGAACATCCCAGATATGCTCGATAGGGTTCATATCGGGCTCCTGGGTGGCCATGGCAGTCGTTGGACCTCCGCTGCATGTTCCTGGGACCATTTCCGGTTGACGGGGGAGTCTTGAGGCGGCGCGTTATCATCTTGAAACAGAGCAGAATCGTCTGGCGCTGGAAGGCCAAAGCAGCTCAACATACCGCGTACCATGCTAAGTCTCTTCCAGAACAACTAGGGGCCCCATTCCATATCAGGAAAATGCACCCAGACCATAACAGGGACACCAGCTCCCTGGACCACACCTTCGAGGCAGGCGGGATCCATCGCTTCATGTTGTCTGCGCCATACTCGGTGCCTCCCATCGGCATGGTGCATTTGAAATCGCGATTCGTCACACCATATCACGTTACGCCATTGTTCCAGTGTCCATCCCTTGTGACTGGCGGCAAATGCTTGTCGTTGTGCGCGATGACATTGGGTTAACCGTGGCACCCGTGTGCGGCGCCGGCTCCCATACGCCATAGAACCCAATGTTCCAACGGATTGTCCACTGAGAGACGTGTCTAGCACGGCCTGTATTGAATTGAGCCGTGATTTGTTGCACGGTTGCCCGTCTGTCACTATTGACAATCCGTCTCGGATGTCGCTGGTCACGACATCTGGTTACGTTTATCGAGAGTGGGTGGACGCCCGGTCGTTCATCTGTTGTGGACGGTGACACCCGCATTCAACCATTCACGATATACCCTGGACACGGTTGATCGTGTGAAGCCGAATTCCCGTACCACTTCCGAAATCGCATTTCCCATCCGTCGGGCACCGACCACCACACCCCGTTCGAACGGTGTCAACTCACGACGACGTTCCATGTTACACTTATCACATGCTCAGCCATTGCTCACAAGGTCTCCTATACAACTGCCGCTGGCAAAGGGGGCGTGTGGTGCGCAGACAACACACCATCGCATCAGTGCACCGCTATCCCATGACATTTGCTCAGTAAGTGTATACTGCCTGTTACGTTAAGAATAGGTGTAAAGCATTTGCTATTGAAAACAGTGTACACTATGAGTTGTGGTTTAATAAAAAATTGTCTGATGAGGAAATTTGTGGAATGAGAGTATTTAGATGTCGTGCCTGAGCATACGAGGAACATAACAAAGCTGAGAAATTAGAGTCTAGAATAAAGGAATGTATCCCTTTGGGCTATCCTGACAATAGAAGAGGTTATAGGCTGAGGGACTTGGAAAACAAGTGTGTTGTTTTGTCCAGAAATATAGTATTTGAGGAGAGAGTGTTTGCCACGAAAACTAAGAATAATTAATCTGACTTGGTGCGCATAATTGATGAGCAAGCAATAGATGAGCCAGATAGAGGTCCTGAAATCAGTGCGAATAACACCAATGCTGAAGTGCACGAAGAACCCGTAATTCCTGAACTACGTACGTCACAGAAAATCAGAAACAGACGAGAGTGTGTGGATTGCATTGGATGTAATTTACATGTCGTGTTTGCTGTAACTGACAGTTTACCGAAGAGTGCCAAGGAAGTTTCGATTGGTCCTGAATGTGAAAAATGGAAATCAACAATGGAGAAGGAGCTAGGCAATTTTGAGAAAACTGAGTGTTGGGAATTGGTAGAGAGACCAAAAGGAAGGATTATTATTGGGACAAAGTGGATGTTCGGAATCAAAGAAGGGCTTGATTGTAATGAGAACTTTTATAGGGTCACGCTTGTGGCTTTAGGTTATAAGCAGGTAGAATGTGTTGATTATAATAGTCCTGTTTTGAGTCATCAGACTGTCAGAATCTTGATTGCTTTGCGGTTGTCAAAGGTTGGAATATTCAACATTATGATGTAGATGCAGCATTTATAAAGAGTAACATTAAGGAGGAAATGTTTGTGGAGCAACCAAGTGGTTTTGAAAGAAAATCCAACTGTGTCTACAAGTTAAAGAAAAGCAATATGGTTTACAACAAAGTCCAAAGGACTGGAACATTTGTTTTGATGGTGTCTTGAAGTCAATCGGTCTTAAAAGATCTGTTTGTGAACCATGTATGTTATTCGGTAAAATATTCTAGTTGGAGTGTATGTCGATAATATGATAGCTACTGGTATTGTTGAAGTTTTGGAGTGGTTTAAGTCAGAGTTGTGTCGCTATCTAGACTTCAAGGATCTTGGGCAAATCAAGAGTTTTGTATCAATCTATGACTGTAACCGAAGATACGGTGTATGTTGATCAATGCAAATACATTGATAATCTCATACATGAGTATAACTTGAAAAATGCCAAAGGATGTGTTGCTCCGTTTGATGTAGGGGACAAGAGGATTTCAGGGGAGGCCGACAGTTGTAATCAGACTTTGTATCAAATGGCTATAGGCAATTTACTTTATATAGCCAACAATACAAGACGGGTCATATCCTTTGCAGTCTGCAAGCTGAGCAGGTACTCTCAGAACCCTAGCGCAAAAATTGGCAAAGAATAAAAAAACGTGTTTCGATATCTGAAGAAGACAAGAGTTGTGAAGTTATGCTACAAAGCTAGTGATGTTTCAATAAGTGTTTATTGCGATGCTGATTATGCTAACTCTGAGGACAGGAAATCTATTTCTGGGTATGTGTGCAAATTTGTTGGTTGACCGATGATATGGTCTAGTAAGAAAGAAGAGATTGTTGCTACTTCAACTGTGGAGGCTGAGTTTGTATCAATGGTGGTGTGCACAAGGGAAATGTTGTGGATGCGTAATTTTTTCAATGAATTTGGTAATTGTAATTACGTTAAAGTGCCAATTCAAATTTTTTTGATAATCAAGATGCTGCACATGTGAGCTCGTCTCAGTTTGTGTCTGAGAAAATTAACATATGTGGATGCTCGCTATTTGTTTGTAAAGGACAATGTGGCCAAGGGATTGGTAAAGTTTGTGTATGAACCATCAGCTGGAAATGTGGCAGACATTTTCAAAAAGGCATTGTCAGGGGAGGGAACTCCTCCATTTAGGAACTTGTTAGGACTTGTTGATTAGGGTCCACATGTTTATCTACGTGTGTTAGTAGTATAATTGGATTGATCTGCGGCCACCTGCTCCTCCGGTTCTCGGGAGAGGCCTCCTCCTCCCGCTGGAGATTTGAATTTTGGCGGGAGATTTGTATTTTGGCGCAAGATTTGAATTTGTAAACAAAGCCACGTGCTTTTTGACAGCTGTCATCGACAAAAACGCATCGCTAACCTCACTGCTGCCATCTTGACGGGCCTAAACCATAGTGCTGCCAACTTAACCTCACTAGCGCGACATTTGAATTGGTAAACAAAGCCACGTGCTTTTTCGACAGCCACGTGCTTTTTGACAGACAACAACGCATCGCTAACCCCAGTACTGCCCCCTTGATGGGCCGAAAGCTTAGTGGTACCAGAATAAGCTAACTAGCGCGAGATTTGAATCGGTGAACAAATCCACGTATTTTTTGACAGCTATGTGTTTTTTGACAGACAACAACGTATCGCAAACCTCAGTGCTGCCATCTTCACGGGCCTAAACCTTGCTACTGCCAACTTAACCTTACTAGCGCGAGATTTGAATCGGTAATCAAAGCCGTGTGCTTTTTTGACAGCTGTCATCCGCCATCTTTAATCAAGAGAGCACCGTGCAGCCCTCTTGCAGGTAATTTCGTCAGCTGTCATCCGCCATCTTTAATCTACAGAGCACCGTGCTGCCCTCTTTAAGGCTACTACCTTAAGCACGTATTAGCGCACAATTTTAAAAGTTCCGCCAGCTGTCATCAACCATATTTAATCAAGAGAGCACAGTGCTGCACGCTTCAGCTACTTACCTTTGAAATGTGGTGGTGGCAAATTCTACCTGCTCTTGTTTGGAAACAAACCCACATGCTTTCTTGACAGCTGTAATCCGCCATCTTTAATCGAAAGCACCGTGCCGCACTCTTTAGTTGAAATGTGGTGGCGGACAATTTAAAAGAACATGTCAAGGAACACCTTTGTTCTAAAAGAAAAAATAATAAGACTACAGTTTTGAACAGCTTGTGTAAGACAGCGATTATTAGAACCTCCTTATTCCCTGTTCTGTCAAGGCATAGCTTTGTCGAACATACAACGCGATCTTATGCATAAGACAGCAGACATATCGCGTACCTGCAGTGATGCATGTTTAGACTTGAACACAAACTGCTGTTCAAAACCTATAGTTCGATGTTGTTGAACACTGCATTGTATGACTAGAATCAAACACTGTTTAGAAAGAAAAAATTCTCTTCTCAACATACTTACTAAGCTGCTCTTCTTCCTCTGTCAAGTTACATCTCTATCGAACATGCATTGCAAAAGCAAGAGTGTACAAGTTTAGCCTTGAACACATACTACAGTACCGTTCAAAAACATATATACATACTAGAGTCCGATGTTGTTGAACACTGCATTTCAAGACTAGAATCAAACGCTGTTCAGAAAAAGTAAAATTCTCTTCTCAACATACTTACTGAGCTAGACGAAAACATACTTACGAATCTGCTCAACACCTTCTTTCTTGACATACTTACTCTTCTTCCTTGCGTGATATGGTATTGAACAAAACTCTGTCTTGCAAATAAGGAGCGGGAGGGAGGTAATACCTAATCTAAAATAAAAGAATATGCCAATTCTATATTATTTATTTACATCTTGTATGTACAAGTTTTATCTCGAAACATTTTACCGTAGTGATGTTTACGTACTTCCCCTATTCTCGACGCAATTCTTGTATGTACAAGTTTAAACTTGAATCATTTGCTGTACTTCGCTCTCAGGGTACCTCTCCCTATCTTTATGCAATATGTACAGTGAATTGTGATGTAAGGCAGCTTAAGGAATATATATTACAAATTACACACCTCTAGCATATTGTTTTTCACACACACATACACACACACACACACACACACATCTGCCTTATGTAAAGTAGTACCTATCAATACTACTACGCCCGCAGACTAGAGTGTTGGTAGAATTTGGAATGACAAACCGTTTGCAATCATCATTATTAAGGGCTAACTTAATAATTAAATGAGTGTACAACTGTCGCTTCTTGCTTCTAATGACAGAATTTTGCTTATGTAAAATAGGTGGATTACTTTTAATACAATTTTTATAGTTTTAAAAACTTAGCTGATTCTGAACTACATTCTTTTTAATCCCCTTCAATCTCTTTATTTGTAGTTCATTTAAGAGTTTTATACAATATGACTTGGATTTAGTTCCTACAAATGAATCGATAATATTTCCAGTAGATTCATCTTTCATTTTACCTAGAACATTTTTGTTCACTAGCGGTAGATGATATTGATTATTTGCAGGATAGTTACTTGTATCAAACCTACCCAAGTCTGGCTTTATATCATTGTAATAATCATCAGTTTTGATTTGATAAATAAACAAATCGGTATCTGTGTAGAGAAATTGCGCATTATAAGCGTACTTCTTCATCATATAATCGTAATGGAATTCATACATGAATGTTTTAGCCAATTCAAGTACTGCAAAGCCGACGTAGGTAGGTTTGTTATACTTAACCTTAACACGATTCATCTGTATAATAACTAAATTCTCATGTATGATAGTACAGCTGTGGAAATTTGGTTTTCTTATTAAATAGTTAGCACAACACCATTTCTTAATATTTTCCCAGTTTGTAATCAATTTTACATCAACGCGTTTGTCAACATTTTCCATAGCCTTACCAAACACACTGTTATTCATGAGCTTGTAGCAATCTTTCTCAAACTCGTTAACTGCATTTGTTCTTAAATTATTATTGAGATCGATATATGGCTTTAGCCATGGTGACTGATTAAATTCTAGTACGCGATGAATTTTGGATAACTTCAAACCATGCTGCAAACACTGTTTTAAATTTCGGTAATGAATGATATACTTAAATTTATCACACAAATTTGCAATCAGCATTTTTGTCGTTGAATTGATGTACGGGGACTTCATATTTTCAGGGCAGAACGGTAAGTCATTATGAGAAGTGTGTAACTCTTTAGGATACTGTAAGTCAACTTCGAGGAAATAGCCTTTATTAGCTTCATCGCTTAGGGCGTGCAGCTGTAAATCATCAACTTCACACTGCGTTAGCCAGCGCAAAACCACTCACTAGTAGATGCTGACTCATCGCCCACCCATACTGATTATCAGCATCGAGATAAACAATATACTGAGATTCCTGACTAGAATCGAAACTCGGCATGTACTTATTATTTGCCTTAGAATACCGCCCACTGCACTGACTTAGACCGCCTCGAAGAGACGATTTTATAAAGTGTACCATATCAATATCGGATAGCAGTTCCAAGTTCACCTGCGTGTATTTTAACATGGCATCCCAACTTAACCTAGGTGCTGTAAAATACTGACATGGGTCAAGGTTGTAGGTTTTTTTGCAAACACAGCGAAAATTTTCGAAAATATCAGCTAACAAAAGTACATCCTTCTTTAAATATAAGTCGGAGGATTCACCTATCGTTTGAATGTGGAACTGCTCCCAGATATGTTGCGCATGTAAATAGTCATCATCACTAATATCCGCTGAATTTAGCGAGCGGTAAAATGATTGTTTTGATGGTAAAGCACGTTCTTCGAGGCGTTCTAAGCAGTCAAGATATTCATAACAAAAGACACCGTTACGCCGAAGTAAATTAAACTGCGCTTCTTCAGGAAAAACGCGTCGAATTTCCGTAAATGGTTCTGGCTGCAAGTTACTAGATAGTTTATCGAGGCTACTCGCCATAAAGCGAAACGAGTCAAGGAATCTCAGTTTTATAGAATGCTCCTCATCTACTTTTACACACTTTGTAAATTCAATATACCGCTCTTTGTTTTGAGGGATTATATCTACTTTTTCATCTGAAGCTCCAAATTGTGAAATGTGAGTCGTAACCAGGTAAGTTATGAAAAATTACAGGGATACATTTTGGATTTCTGTTCTTAAGATTACAGGTATTATGAGCGGGACATCTGTTCAAGCCAGTTAGATCGAACACTTTAGGGTCATTTTCGGAAAATTCCCCATCACAAATACTACATTTTGTAGCACGTTCATGTTCGTGTAACTGAATTTCCGTGAGCGGTTTCATAGGAGCATTACTATTTAGAATACTACCAAGACGTACTGCATCACTTTCAAGTCTTTCTAAAATACTTTAGCAGCATCAGGTCCTCGATACAACTCTAAATTTCTAACTGTACTATCATAACTACACTTAATGTAATACGCGAAGCTATACGGGACATGCATATGTGTAGTATTAGTGAAAGAGTTATGAGGATTAGGCGAGCATGTGCTGCATGGCTTGAGGATGACTTCAAAGTCTGCGTAAATCACGAAAGGTACCCACATCTGCTTGTTATAATTTGTAAATTTTAAAACATTAATGCCTGTAGAGGTATCTCTGTACGTACATGATTCCAGTCATTCTTGGAATGGTTCGTTAACTGATCTTCAGTTCTAAATACTGCAAGCATCCATCACATAGCCACTTTTTGTTACACCTGTTTGACAACTGACTACCAACAAGCCTACTCAAATTTTCAATCCAACAAAAGTGGCTATTCTCACTGTTTTCTATGTAGAGTAAGTTAACATGAGTACTCTTCTTATGACATTTATAATACAGAGGACCTACTACAGACTTTTTGTCTACACCATACACATTAATGCTAATATTATTTAGTTCTTCAAAGCGCTTAATGTCCTTTAACTGCATAGGAAATTCTATACTATCTAAATTTAGTTGCGTTGAATAGTGTGGATACGATGATGTTCTTTTAGCTACGTCTGATTTTGCAGGATATAAAGCCGACATCACGGCCCTTGCAAAACACGCCTCGTCATCGTTTTGGATGTTTACAACAGCTTTTCTTCGCGGAATCCATGTCGGCAGCTCGATGTGCGTAGATCCTCGCATGGGATTGTGTTTATTGATGTTAACTTCTAGATACAAAATTTCAACTAAAGCCCACCCTGATTCCTTCTCCTGAAATTCCTCGCTCTTAGGGCCGGTTCTACCATCTGCTGGTAAAGTGGCTGGCAGTTGCCTGGGAGGTAAACTACCTGGGGGTGTAAAGCAGCTGGTACTTTGCGTTGCGTGCAACCACCTCCGCGCAAGCACTGGGTAGCTACCAGGAGCTAGATACCGATATGCGGAGTTGGCTAGACTGATTTTCAGCGACTTCTCGCTTTCGAGTGTGCTGCTATCTATCGTCAGATGTATGAAGCTCATTTCGATTGTCTTATTTCCCTGTGCTTGCATCTGTTGATTATCTTTAAAAAGCCTAATAAGGGGAGTCTGAAGAGTTATGGACAACGATTTATGTCAAGCTTTCGTGATTTTAATCTATGAGCTTCAAAATTAATACCTAATTGGGATTAAAATCTCGAGATTACATTTTCTTATGCCAGTTATAACCTGTCATGTCAGGCAGCGTTTTTGGAAAGTATTCTCGTAGTAGATTGGTCAAGTCGCTCGCTGCATAATAGAAGGTACGCAGGTTTTCGTCGTATTTCTAATTTACATCATCATCATCATCATCATCATCATCATCATCTGTTTACCCTCCAGGTTCGGCTGTTCCCTCGGACTCAGCGAGGGATCCCACCTCTACCGCCTCAAGGGCAGTGTCCTGGAGCTTCAGACTCTTGGTCGGGGGATACAACTGGGGAGAATGACCAGTACCTCGCCCAGGCGGCCTCACTTGCTAAGCTGAACAGGGGCCTTGTGGAGGGATGGGAAGATTGGATGGGACAGGCAAGGAGGAGGGAAGGAACCGGCCGTGGCCTTAACTTAGGTACCATCCCGGCATTCGCCTGGAGGAGAAGTGGGAAACCACGGAAAACCACTTCCAGGATGGCTGAGGTGGGAATCGAACCCACCTCTACTCAGTTGACCTCACGAGGCTGAGTGGACCCCGTTCCAGCCCTCGTACCACTTTTCAAATTTCGTGGCAGAGCCGGGAATCGAACCCGGACCTCCGGGGGTGGCAGCTAATCATGCTAACCACTACACCACAGAGGCGGACTCTAATTTACATTTAAAAATATTTTCGTTCCCTGCCGTTGTTCTTAACTCTTTTTCACGCCCTTCCATATACGTATATACACCTAACATCTTCCTTACGGACTTATTGCCTTTGAGCATTCTATCTGCAGGCTTCTGTGAATTGATTAAGTATCTCCACGATGCTCTATTTGCAACTAGTTCTGTGACCTCGTTTAGTTCCAAATGCTTCCATTTATTGATAAAGCATTTCGTTTTCATTTTCAACTTTATGAAGGTAAAATTGGAAGGTACTGTAAATGTAAAGAACAAATCGGGATAAATATTCATTCATAGGAAGAGGAATCCGGAAATGGAATAGTTTCCAATTTCTTCGAAATAATTTACAAGAAGACTATGTAAACAACTAATAGGGAATCTGCTACCTGGGCGACAGTCCCATGTGCTATTAATAATAACATCACTTTCTATAAGTAGCATACATATAAAGCAATTTCCTAGTAGACATAATATTGTAATTAAATATTTCAATGAAATATATTATTAACAAAAGGGCGTATGAACAGAGGCATACAGATTAACACAACGCTAATAATGGAAATTAAAAAAAAATCGTCATGATACAGACTCGAACCTGCATACCTCGTATTATGAAGTGTGTATGTTAGCCATTACGCTACGAGAACATCTAAGGTCTGCAGGATACATACGTTAAGTTATATCTCGTGTCTGAAAACTGAAAAAGTGGAAAATTAAAGCCCATTTGGAATGATTTCCAAATAGATTTTGATTTTATATCCTTTTAAAGTTTCTTTACGAAAGCTTGACTTATAAAATGTGTTCCCTAAGCTACCGATGCGAGAGGCTGGTGTGACCGTTGCAACACAAGGGAAGAATTAATGTTCAAGATCCTGCAATACAATATCGATCACTGTTACAGTATAATGCTTTTCTCAGTATACTAAGCTAATTTCAGTTGTATGCCACCAGAAATACAGCCAATAATGTTCAGCTCTCAAAACTTGCCGGCAGGTAAAGTCTTATCGGGTCCTCGAAGTGGCCAATAAATTACGCGCCGGGTAACGACGATTTATGCTGCCGATAGCGCTACCTGGGAGTGGTCGGACGGAAACAGCCTTTTACGCGGAGGGCAAATTACGCGCTACTTTACCAGTAGGTGGTAGAACCGGCCCTTAGTTGAAATAATGCTCGAGACATCCCTAAGTACATCACCAAAATTAGTCGACTCACTCACTACAAAATACTTCGTATTAAATGATTTAATGTCAGTTATTTCGGATTCATCTGTGCTCTTAATATACAACGCAAAAAGTTGAAAACAATTTAAAAAGTTTCAGTACTTTGAAACTTCAGACTAGCACGAATTCTGCAACTAGAAATCCTACTTTTAAATGCAGTATTAATTTCCTCGATGTTTGTATTACTACCACTTCTACGCACTTCTGGGCATTACTCCGTAAAAGTCCCTGAAAATGTGAAGATGGTACATCAGTTTTACAGTGCTCGTAGTGAATAGTTTGAAGTTCTTGATTTTTCCTTGGTTTTTACTACAACTTTCTACAGCTACATCCGTATTTACACGCTTTTTTCCTACTACCTGAGGGTTATAGTTGTAAGTAGATACCTGATGTACCTCTACTATGTGAGCCTGGTATTGCTCCGCATTACCGAAATACACACCACAAACTTCACATAAAGCAGATGTTATGCTAGGGTGTTTTGTTTTTAAATGTCGTTTGAGGTTATCTTGTCGACTGAACGTCCCCTTACACTGCTCGCAGTGTAACGTTTCGGATACCTTTTGATGATTAGATTTTATATGACGTAAAAGGTTATCCCGTCTTCCGAATGTTATGTCACACTGCGAGCAGGGAAACATCGTATCTTCAAGTTCTGAAAAGAGAACAACCATTTATCAATAGAGATTAGCCTAAAGTTTCAATGTTCTGAAGAAACCAAGCTTTAACCTATAGAGGTCAGACATTGTCGTGAATTTTGAAAAGCGGACAGAGAGAGTTGTATGTTCTATACCTAAAAACGTAGAAGTACTCTTGTTGTTCAAAATATAGTAACTCAATGTCCTTCTCTCGAGTCGCAAAGAAAAAAAGAAAATTCAATTATTAACGGTCAACCAGCATGAGGATTGAAGAGAACAACTATTTATCAATAGAGATTAGCCTAAAATTGCAATGTTCGGAAGAAACCAAGTTTCAACCTATAGAGGTCAGACATTGTCGTGAGTTTTGAAAAGCATACAGAGAGAGATGAATGTTCTATACCTAACAAAGTAGAAGCACTCTAGTTGTTAAAACTATAGTAATTCAATGTCCTTCTCCCGAGTTGCAATGAAAAACTAAAATTCAATTAATAACGATCAACCAGCATGAAGGAATGAAAAGAACAACTATTTATCAATAGAGATTAGCCTAAAGTTTCAATATTCGGAAGAAACCAAGTTTCAACCTATAGAGGTTGTCGTGAGTTTTGAAAAGCAGACAGAGAGAGATGAATGATCTATACCTAACAAAGTAGAAGCACTCCTGTTGTTAAAACTATAGTAACTCAATATCCTTCTCTCGAGTTGCAATGAAAAACTAAAATTCAATTAATAACGATCAACCAGCATGAAGGATTGAAGAGAACAACTATTTATCAATAGAGATTAGCGTAAAGTTGCAATGTTCAGAAGAAACCAAGTTTCAACCTATAGAGATTTTAAGTCGCAAGAACCTGTTTCACAGCTGGATGCCCTTTCCTAACGCAAGAATCTGTTTTTTTACAGCCGGATACCCATTTAGGATTTTAATCATAGTATCTAGTGTTTTACATCATGAACTATTGTTTTACGGCTATATGCCCTTCCTGACGCTGAAAGACCAGGATTTAGCCAGTTACCCTTCCTGATGTAACAAGACTAGGATTTTTCTTCGCTAATTTACAAAAGCATCTTAGGTGCAAGTAATGCTATGCAAACAATCAATATCTTACGCAAGCCGTTCAGAACTGTTGTCTTGTTTTCTCTTAGAACGAAGGTATACCTCAAACATGTTCTAAACACATCAATCGAATAAAGATGGCAGCACGATGCTCTCTTGATTAAAGCTAGCAGCTTGTCAAATTGTCCGCCACCACATTTCAACTAAAGAGTGCGGCATGGTGCTCTGTAGATTAAAGATGGCGGATGTGGAATTTGCCGCCACCACAAAGAGTGCGTCACGGTGCTCTGTAGATTGAAGATGGCGGATGTGGAATTTGCCACCACCACATTTCAACTAAAGAGTGCGGCACTGCGCTCTCTTGATTAAAGATGGCGGATGACAGCTGGCGAAATTGCTCGTAAGAGTGCGGCACGGTGCTCTGTGGATTAAAGATGGCGGATGACAGCTAACGAAATTGCCCGCAAGAGGGCAGCACGGTGATCTGTAGATTAAAGATGGCGGATGACAGCTGACGAAATTGCCCGCAAGAGGGCAACACGGTGCACTGTAGATTAAAGATGGCGGATGACAGCTGATGATATTGCCCGCATGAGGGCAGCACAACGTTCTGTAGTTTAAAGATGGCGGATGACAGCTGACGAAATTGCCCGCATCTTCGATCATATATCCAATAGATGGCTGATGACGTCACATTCTTGAAGCAAGTATCTCAATCAGCTGACTGGTGGGTAGTGCGAGAGTTTTGAACATTGTGTTATAGGCAAGAATATTGATCAGCGTACTTAAACGTGACTTTTAGCTACTGTTAAGCGATGGTGCACTATTGCGTAGCGTATGGATGCAAGGAGACCTTCAAAAAAGGATCTGGTATTTCCTTTCACGGGTAAGTAAATATTTACGTAAATATGATGATGTAAGGGGTTTCATACAGTTGTTGTCAGGTGTCTGTAGAATACGTACGTTTATTGTACTGGTTACAGTTTCCCGGTTAGAGCAATTTTGAATACTGTGCTTTTATTGATTTCAGTTTTCCTGCTGATGAGACAAGGAAAAAGCAATGGGTAGTTGCATTAAGAAGAGATAATTTCTGGCCTGAAAAGCATTCAAGATTATGCTCTAAGCATTTTTCACCGGAATGTTTTGATAATGAAGCATTTGGTATGGGAGTTAAACTGAAGCCAAATGCAGTACCAACAATATTTAAAATTCCACCCCACCTTTTACCAGCTGAGAAGAGGAGAAAACCTCCTGTGAAGAGGAAACTTCAAGTGGATCCTGTTGCACCAACAAGTTGTGTATGAGCAGATTTTCTTATATTTTTTTTATTATTTTTCATAGATTTATGCAGGAATGTGGCCTGTCATCCTTATGTGAAATATTTGTGTTTAAGACATTTAACATACTGTTCAACTGCAACATCTATTGCAGCTTATTAGGTTACTATATTACACATAGGTAAGACATTTTTGTTGTTGACCCTTATAATTTTCATATTTTTCAGTGTTCCTCAGGAAGAGGAGTATGAGTCTCTTCCTAAAACAAAGGTGTTCAGAAAATCTTATGTTGGTGATTACACTGAGGAAATGGTAAAGTCACCAAGGAAAGCCCAGACCTTCACGCAGGTTGCCAGGGAAGTTATTCATAAATCCCATAAGAAGCTAAAATTGGAAAGGCAGAAGTATCAGCGAGCTATTAATCAGTTGCAGAATGGGAAAGCCTTAGTAAACCATCTGAAGGAGAAAATGACGATAACTGAAGATGCTGCTTGCACGCTTGAAGTAAGAAAACAACAGCTTAAATTTTTTTTCGGTTTCCCTATATCTGCTAGCCTTTGGTGGTGCTATTTGAGGATCCAACCAGTCTCTGTGTTGATGACCTAACAGACAGACATACATACATAAATAAAATTGGAGCCTTTAGAAGTCTGTAATTTGTTTTTATTGTACCGGTACCACAATCTCTGTTAAACAAATATTTCAAAAATAATGTAATACCATAAATTAACTTGTGAAAAAGCATAATGCACCTTTTAACTTCCATTTTTCCGGAAATGTCTTTCTCCTGCTGCTCCCCAACTTCTGATGCGAACAAAGGATGGTGATACAAGAGCAGATTATCCTCCTTAACTACGCTGCTTTGCACTTACATTGAATTTCTATTCAAGTCATGCATACAGCTACTTGAGGGATGTATTTCCTCATGGTTTGCCCCATCCAAGTACACTGCGGAAGTGGTATCAGTCGGTGGATGGTAAGCCAGGTTTCAGTTCAGAGGCCGCAAATGCTCTCATTTCGAAAGGGAAGAAGATGGCTATCAGTGGAAAGCCCCTAGTGTGTGCACTGATGATGGATGGAATGTGCATCCGGAAGCACATTGAATTTGATGGAAAACAATTTCTTGGTTGTGTGAATTGTGGTACTGAAATCGAGGATCAGGATTTACCAGAAGCCAAGGAGGCTTTAGTGTTTATGGTGGTCTCACTAAATGGACACTGGAAAATTCCAGTGGGTTATTTTTTGATTAACTGTTTAAGTGGCTCGGAGAGAGCAAACCTAGTGATTGAGTGCCTTAAATTTTTAAAAGACCTAAATGTAATTTTAGTGTCACTTACTTTTGATTGTGCTGCTTCTAATTTATCCATGGCCCGTTGTTTGGGAGTTTCTTTTGATGAAAATAATATGGTGAACTGGTTTGAAAATCCCTGAAATGATTCTAAAGTGTTTATTCTTCTAGATGCCTGCCATGCTATAAAATTATTGAGGAATACTTTAGGAGCTAAGAGAACTTTTGCCAGGGGTGATAATGTCATAGATTGGAGGTACTTAGAAGAGTTAGAGAAACTTCAGAGTATCGAGGGCCTTCATCTAGGAACAAAACTTACCAAAAAGCACATTCACTGGGAGAAGGAACCCATGAAAGTAAAGCTCGCCACACAAACATTCAGAGAAAGTGTTGCAAGTGCAATGACATATTGTGACAGAGACTTAAATCTTCCTCAGTTTCAAGGGTGTGAGGAGACTGTAAAATTTGTTAGGCTCATGAACAATATATTTGATATCTTGAACAGCCGTAATCTTTGTTCAAAGGAATGGCAGAAACCATTGAAAGCAGAGAATATCCACAGTACGAGGGCCTACATTCAGGAGGCTATTGAATATATACAATCACTGCAAGAGACGGATGGTGGTGTTTGTCTAGTGAAGTGCTCTAGGAAAGCTGGTTTCATAGGTTTGATTGTGTGTCTAAAGTCTGTCTTAGGAGTGTATGACTCAATTTTGAAGATGCCACAGCTGAAGATGCATTTTCTGCTCACCTACAAACTTAGTCAGGATCACCTGGAAGTATTTTTAGTGCCATTAGGAGTCATGGTGGTCATAACAACAACCCCACAGCTAGGCAGTTTGAAGCAGCATATAAAAGACTTTTGCTCTATATACAGATAGGTACTACAACCAGTGCCAATTGCTCTGCAGTTGACCCTACTGTTATTATGAATTGTAGACACCGCAGTCAAATAACTGGTGATCCTATTCATCTGCCTGCCAACAGTACTGATGTACTTTTTGTTAGTCATGATCATGACTACATTCCACACCCAGCCAATCTGACACTGAATGTTGAGGATGTACTGGAATATATAGCAGGTTTTGTTGTGAAAAGATTACAGAAAGCAGTTAAATGTGATGTTTGTAAGGCAGTTCTCCAAACAGCAGTTTCACATTCAGCACTCCTGAAGAGGAAAAACAGAGGTGGCCTTTCAGTCCCATCATTAGATGTGATATACCTCTGCAGGGAAGGTGAAAAGTTGATGCGACAATTCCAGCACAAAATGACAGGGATGAAGGACCCTTTAAATGTACTTGTAATGGCAGTACTGAACCATGCTAAGAGAGAAGTGTTTGATGAACTTCAGGAGCATACTTTTGCTTTTCCGCCCCTTGACAACCACATTCATCAGCTGAAGCGAGCAGTTTTGATGGAATACTTTAAAGTGAGGTTAAACCATAAAGCACGGCTTGAAACAGAAAAACTTCACAGTGTGAGGGTACGAAGCTTTCACACAAAGACTTTTCTATTCAGGAACCAGTAATAATAGGTAAGCTGCTTTATAATATAATTATTGCATTTGCTATATAAACGTGTTAGAGTGTGTAGGCCTATATGAGGATTTCTATGCTTCCTATGACTGGAATATTTATATAGACTCAAGTTGCTAATGTAAGAGGATGCTGGTGTGGTATGCTAGTTTCACTGATTTGTATTAGTTTTCTACTTTTAGGCATATTCCCTCTAATCATTCTGTCTATGGGTCAGGTTGATTTTTATAGAAATTCATTCTTAAATTACTTTTATATTGGCATGTCTTGTTTCTGTATTTTGGGAACAACATTACTGAATGCTGCAGGATGTTTTCTTTTCTTCAGATGTGACCTCCTATTTATAGGCCTACTTCAAATGTGGCATGTGCATTAGTTTATGTTGGGCTTTAAACTAAACTTAATTTAGTAGGTGGCAGTGGAGTGAAATTTTACCTGTGTAGCATTTTATGTATCCCTTTATTATTATTATTATTATTATTATTATTATTATTATTATTATTATTATTATTATTATTATTATTATTATTATTATTATTATTATTATTATTTTGTTGTTGTTGTTGTTGTTGTTGAAGCAGCATATTACAACAGATCCCTGCTTCATAGGCATAAATAGGTACTACAACCAGTGCCAATTGATTTGCAGTTGACCCTAATGTATTGTGAACTTTCATAACTTAGGATAAGTGAATATTTCTTGTTATGGTATCTCTTTATCGTTTACCCTAGAGAGTTCATTTTTGTTGCCATCTGTTGGTGGTGTATGGTTCACTTAAGTATGATACTTGTGTTATTTTCTTTCCATAATGGTCCTGTAGGCTATGTGTCACACTTTGCATCTTGAGTTGTTGGGCATTGGTTTGAAGTAGGCCTATTTCAGTCAAAAGTACACCGAACAGGGTAAGTACAGTATTTTAAAGTTGTTTTTGGAAGTTATGAAGTGTTTATTGTAGATGCCAGTCGCATTAGTATTTCAAATTAGGCTACACTTCCTTACGGACAACTTTCAGATATTAGCTTTCAACTATTAATCGCAATATGATGCGGTAATTGGAAAAAAATACTTGTCTCTTACATTATAATAAATAATTAACATTAAACAATTAGTGTTACTCACGGGGATGTAATACTTGCAAAAAGAAAAAGATCATAATGAGGGTGTATCCTATCGTAGGTCTCTTTTGGTTTTAAACATTTCCGTCGTAATTATGCATTTATGTCCACGGTTTTTATTGTGATTTACGCTTAACTACAACAGCTAAGTAGGGTACATATCATATTCCGATTTCGCCGCCTTTTCGAATGTCACTGTTTGACAATTTACTTATATCTTCTCGGACTCTGCTTCGAACTAGCTCCCAGTCAGCTGATCGAGATGTTGACTTCAAGGCGCAACATGGACGAGGTGTCGCTAAGCGCACTCTATTATTAATGCTCTAAGGCCCGCATGATAGCAGCACGGTGCTCTGTTGATTAAATATGGCGGATGACAGCTGTCAAAAAAGCACGTGGCTTTGTAAAGCATGTAGAATTTACCGCCAACACATTTCAGCTATAGATTGCAGCACTGTGCTCTGTTGATTAAAGATGGCGGATGACAGCTGTCACAAAGCACATGGCTTTGTTTACCGATTCAAATTTCACGCTAGTAAGGTTAAGTTGGTACCACTAAGGCTTAGGCCCGTCAAGATGGCAGTACTGAGGTTAGCGATGCGTTTTTGTCTGTCAAAAAGCACGTGGCTGTCAAAAAAGCACGTGGCTTTGTTTACCAATACAAATCTCGCACTAGTGAGTTTAAATAGGCAGCACTGAGGTTTAAGCCCGTCAAGATGGCAGCAGTGAGGTTAGCGATGTGTTGTTGTCCATGACAGCTGTCAAAAAGCACGTGGCTTTGTTTAAAAATTCAAATCTCGCGCCAAAATTCAAATCTCCCGCCAATATTCAAATTTCCCGCGGGAGGAGGAGGCCTCTCCCGAGAGCAGGAGGAGGAGGAGGCCGCACAACCATCCAATTATACTACTTGTGTTGCTTATTTTCCATTTGTGTTTGTGGTCCAATTTTTATGACGAGGGGAGGTATTGAAATTAATATTTTTTCTTCTGTATTTAGTGTCATTAAAATATGACATGATAAAAACAGTTCGTAGTGTGTGTTGTATTTTTCGTATCTATGATCATTCAATTGTTTTATCCAGAGATTGTGTCGTCAACCTTCTCACACCGAAACCGCGCTAAATTTATATTTACTCTATGACTAAAACTGTGATTCTTTTGTTTTTAGGTGCTGCTTCGAGCATACAAATAGATAGAAGGGGCGCAGCCAGCAGAACGTGGCGCCAAGATCCAAATCAGCTGATGTTTTGCACCTATCGTAAATTGCGCGGGCCATCGGCGTAAGTGGGGAGATTTGAAGGATTCATTGTCGACAAACCAGGCTTTTTCTATGCAATTTTAATGTGTTACAAACATAAAAAACACGTATTTTCGTTGATCTGATAAGTAAAGTACACCATTCTGAAAGAATATTGCAAAAATGGTCATATCTTGCTCGAAGGTGTGCTGTGTGAATGGCGCAATCTGTTGTTAAGTGTTGAGTTGAGTTGAGTTGAGACAGAAAGTTTTTAATAAATGTTTCTAATCAATTATTGAGAGTTGTGCCCCAATTTATTTCTGATGTGTACATCCCATGAAAAGTTTTCAAGAATATTTCTATCAAAGCCGAGTAGATGGCTCTGTTTCTATACGTTCTGGTCACTGATCTCTATACATGGATGGCTGGTAGCTTGGGTAGCAATAAGCCGAATAGAAGATGACTTGCGTAGTAAGATGCCAGCGAGCGCGCGGTGCAGTAGACCACGAGGAGCGCGCTTGCTTTGTTTATGCTTAGTTCCTTCGAGCATACAAACAGATAGAGGGGTCGCTCCCTATGTTTCTACCGGCCAAGCGTTGCACCAACATAAAGCTCTGAGCGATCAGCTGATGTAGGGCAAAATAAGGCGGCCTTCCATAAGAAGATCATTACGGAGTTATTTTAAATCCCGATTTTAGCGTGCTCCTTATGATTCATTGATTTTAAACTATTCGAGATGGTGACAAATGCTATTCGCTTGGAATATTCCCTTTCCCCTTTGTATGAAAAATGTTAAGTATAACTATATATGTGTAATATTTGGATGTGTTTACATGTCAGTTAAGCGTTACTGTGGCGTGATTAGGCCTTTCGTGGTTAACACTACAATTACCACTTTTCTATGCACTAAAACGACACACTATGAACTATACGCTATAAATCACACATTTACAAAGGAATTAAGACGAAACACATCAATGAAAAATCGATAGTTTAGATATTTCACTACAGGGCGAGTTGGCCGTGCGGTTAGGAGCGCGCAGCTGTGAGCTCGCATTCGGGAGATAGTGGTTTCGATCCCCACTGTCGGCAGCCCTGAGGATGGTTTTCCGTGGTTTCCCATTTTCACACCAGACAAATGCTGGGGCTTTACCTTAATTAAGGCCACGGCCACTTCCTTACAATCCCTAGGTCTTTACTTTCCATCGTCGCCATAAGAACTATATGTGTCGGTGCGACATAAAGCAACTAGCAAAAAAAAAAAAAAAAAAAAAAAAAAAAAAAAAAAAATTCACTCGCTGAATTGAAACCACATGTTGCTTCTGCATGTTAGTAAAATATAAAAAAACAAGTGAGCCATGCTTGTACTACTACGATTAACACAAATACGAATTCCTAAATGTAAATAATACAAATACGGTACATAATATATTTAAACTATCGAAGTATACATGTGTGTCAGATATAAATTGAGTACTACTTGGAAGAGGTACAACGTTCTCTCCACCAGTTCAAATTAAAATAGTTCCTAACATAACGTAATTGAATTGATTACGCAGTAAACAAGTGAATGTCAGCATGCCCAGGTGTACTTCTACGGCAAATACGCCGCGAAATACTTGACTATCCGGTGAGAAACACACAGTAAAATATCATTATGTCATTACAGGAGAAGTGGGTGGGGTTCGGGGCTTTTAAATGTCCTGCGGGCTCATATTAAATGGCTTCTACAAGATTTAAACAAGCCGGAATGACTAAAATAAAAATATTTTCTGAAAGAGGAAGAATTGGGCTATTTGTGTATGAATAAAAAGAAAAACCGAGTTTTTGGCTCAAAATTCGAAAATTTCAGTCATACCTCCCCTTAGGAATACATAATTCCGTGGCATACGTGTAAACAATTTACAGCAATTTTTCCGGAAACTGTTTTTCACTCGTATTATGACACCGATCGCCAATAGCATGTATTCAGCACCTAAGCTAATATATGTGTGATTGGATCTTCTCTCCAGGATCTCAAATCTGGGTAAACCTCAAGTGAACTCCACAACTCGTCGCAGAAGACACTCCTGTTATTTTTGATCGGCCGGGTGGCTACACATCTTTACTTACCACTCGCGCCGAGCCAACAAAGCATATAGGCCGACTCCTCGTTGGATGTCAGCCTCCCTACCACCAACCACCATGACGACCACCACCACGACCATCACCACTACCTTTGCGACCGCTGCTCACACCTTTTCCTCGCTTTCCATCACAACTGTTACGTCGTCCCATTCATCGCCGCTTCTATCCACCTCTCTCCCCGCGCTACCTCCTGTTGATCCACCTCGACTATTACGTATTCCTCCCCGCTACTTCACCCGCCCTTCTACGCTGTCTACATCTGCCTTGCCGACCACGACATCACCACCACCACTGTCCGTCGAAACAGCAGCAGCCGCTCATCAACTTCCAACACCGTCCGACACATCTGCCACAAACGAAGTTTTCAGTTGCGTCGTCCGCGGCGTAAGCCCACTCATCCCGGCAACCGACATTCAAGAACAACTTCGCCTTCAAGCCATACCCGTCAAGAGGGCGTTCCGTATCTACAACTCCACCGGTCCGACGTATTTAATCAGACTTCAGCTTCGCAGCGCAGCAGCCGTCGCCCACCTGATCTCCAGCGGAGCACTTCTCTACGGCCGTCGTCATCCCGTCGAACCCTCTCGCTCACCTCCCCGCCCTAGATATCACCACTCCACATCTTGTCGCAATACCCGGCCTGATCATCCTCCCTTCCAACGCTCTATCTATGTCCGTCCAACTCCTTCTTCTGCTAATATCTCCATCCCACCACCACCGACCCTTGAACATCTCCGACACCTCACAACTGTCTTCTATCACATCGCTTCAACACTTCACCACCTTACACTCCCACGAACCTTCCTTCTCGACACTCCTGTATAGCCATTCATCCAAATTTTCACACCGTTTTTCCCTCTTCTTCATTTGACACCTCTCACTGTTCTCTCCACATCTCCCGGCCCGAGAGATCGCGACACGATCTAGGGGGCCCGCCCCGTCCTTCGGGCGGGGAATGAAAGCTCTGCAGCAGCAGCAGTAATATTTGTACATCACCATACGGCGTTGAGGAGGATCTCTACAAGTGGAATCCAATCTCCCCAAAGCAACGCCTCTTCTTTTTGTCGGTCGGGTGACGCCACAACAATACCTACGCACCCTTCCGACGACAATCAAGCATATAGGCTGGCACCAAGTCGGAAGTCGGCCTCCCCAACATGTACACCCTTATTGTCCGTGATGTTAATCCTGCTCTCTCCAATGACGACATTTACACTGCCTCCGCTCCACAGGCATCCAAGCCGCCTCCAGACTCTATGCCGGACCTGACCCAACGCCTGATGTACTCCTGTATGTTCCTTCTTCCGACGACTACTTCAACATTCTAGATAATGGAGCATGTATTCACCGCCGCCTCGATCGAGTCGAAGCTACTCCTCCGAACATCATGGCTCAACTACTCCTCGACGCACCTGATACGCCTGGCACAGCCGATTCGTCTGTAGCAACCACGCCACTTCCATCTACAACACTGTTCCATCCTTTGACGTCTAGCGGCACCACCACCATCACCACCACTTCTGCTCATACCTACTCCAACATTCCTATAACCATTTCAGTTTTGTCCCATCCTTTCCCCCTTAGGACTTCTCCTCTCCCCATTTCTCCCACCGCTGACCAACTTCGTCCCGAGTGCACCTTACTTCAGCCACCTGCCGATGGAACTGTCAACGAAGCGCCTGCAGATACGGCCCGTCCACCGTCGTCACCACCAACGTCCGAACGCGCTACCACTTACAGTTTCGTCGTTCGCGGTGTGGACCCTAGCATACCATCTGAGGACATCGTCCATGAACTCCGTCAAGCAGGATTACCAGTGCGCCGAGCGTTCCGCATCTTCAACGCAGATGGACCCACGTATTTAATGAGACTCCACCTTCCTACACTCGACGAGGCTCAACGACTTATCCACCATTCCCCCCTCTAGGGACACCATGACCTTGACGTCGGTGTGGGGGCTTGTGTGCTTGTTGATCCCGAGGGCTGTGCCAGCTCAGGGTTTCCCATGCTGGATAGGCCTCGGTGTAGGGCCAGACTAACAAGGTGTCGCCCAAGTTGCTTGAGAGGCGTCTGTGCTCTTTATTCTTCATCACTGTTTCTACCCTTCTATTCTCACCTTCTTTAATTTCATTCCTATTCCTGTCTGGCCACCCTCTCTGCCTCGGGTAGATTAGGTTAGAACGGAGGTTTTATCCTCCCCGAATCACAAGTTTTGGGTCGTAGCGAGGTGATGCATGGCTAGTGGGTGAATAGTTCCTAGCGACCCCCTCCAGATACCGGGCGCTCTCTGGAGTATATAGCCTTGCCTCCGGTAAATCTCCTTGGCTCTGCCGGAGGTCGACCTCATATTTCTGTGAGTGCTCGTGGGACCAAGAAACGGAACCTCTCTCTTCTCTTTCAACAAATTCAAAGGGTGGCACCCTTCAAAAAACGGCGTCAAAAATAGGCAAGAAACGCAAGCGGTATACTCCAGTTCCAGTACATTATGTAAGTGACGAACGTCTTCCTCGATTCCTGGTTGCTTCCAGGGTCGATGGTAAGAGTTTTCTTGATGAATGTCCTTTCATGATCAGCAATTCCATCGAAGAAATTGTTGCTGGTGAAGTCGACGAGATGCGCAAACTCCGCGATGGATCCGTATTTATCAAGACATCTACGGCTGAACAGTCCAGACGGCTACTTAAAGCCAAGTTATTCGGAAAGGTAGAGGTGAAAATCGAGAAGCACCAAACCCTTAACTCCTGCAAGGGAGTTATATTCCACAGGGATTTGGTTAAGTCTTCCGATGATACAATGATCCGGTACCTAGCACGTCAGGGTGTAACCGACATGAAGAGGTTGAAGAGGCGTGTGGGAGATAAGCTACTCGATACGGGTGCTTTCATCCTTACCTTCGACGCCGAGACCATACCTGAACGGATAAAAGTGGCAGTGTATCGCTTGACTGTTCGTCCATATATTCCGGCACCAATGAGGTGCTACAACTGTCAAAAGTTAGGCAACACATCATTGCGATGTACAGGTTCGACGACCTGCAAAATGTGTGGGAAGTGCGAGCATGCTGGGGTTGAATGCACACCACCACCACCTGTGTGCGTCAACTGCCCGGGTGCGCATGCTCCTATCTCCAAGGAGTGCCCCACATTCAAGCAGGAGAATAAGATCCAGGAGATAAAAACGCTGGATAAGCTATCTTATCCAGACGCCCGGAGGAAGTTCAAATCCATGGCTGCTCCGGAGTTCTCCATCTCCTTTGCTGAAAAGGTCGCAAACGTGCGGATCACTCCACAGAGCTTTGTACAGAACAGCAGTATTGAAAACGCATCAATAAGTCATAGCTAGCAACAAAAGAAAATCGCTAAGTAAGCTGGAGTTTTAACAGCTGAAAGAACGAAAAGTGCGTTATTGCCGACGTTGCCTGGAAAGGCTGTTTCCCAGGAACGCTCGGCTGGGAAGTCCTCCCCCAACAGGGCGGGGGGAAAGACTTCCCCAAATAGGTCTGGAAATTCCAGCCCTCCTTCCAATGCCCAAATTACAAAGGAGGAGAAAGGGAAGCCACAGAGCTCCCTTAAGAAAGTGGAGAAGAAGCCTTCTCCAACTCAATCGGGGTCCATAAGATCCTCGAAGAAATCCGGCAAGCCATCTGCCGGCTCTCCTCCAAAAAAGAGATGGTGATTGCGACAATAAATATACCGACAAAGACGGCGGAACCTGGCAGGTAATAGACCGAACGAAGGGCAAGAAATTGCTCTGAATTCGAGGCTTTACCTATCCACACAATGGCACTATTGCAGTGGAACTGCAGTAGTTATCACTATTGCCTAGCTGAGTTACGTCAATTGATATCCGTCTACGCGGCCTCCACAGTCTGTCTACAGGAATCTCGTTTGAGACCTGGACACGACACGACTCTGGGAGGATATCGTCTTTATTCTAAAGACAGATTAGCTGTGGATGGCGCGGCAACTGGGGGCGTTTGTACCCTAGTTCGCTCCGACATCTTCAGCGAAGAAGTACCGCTCCGTACTCAGCTAGATGCAGTTGCAGTTCGCACTCCGTTGCCAGTAATGACAACGGTTTGAAACGTGTACTTTCCACCGGATTATAACCTTGACATTCGTGCACTACAAGATTTGATCAGTCAGCTGCCTCCTCCTTTCCTCATGCTGGGAGACGTGAACGCCCGTAACATACTATGGGGTTCTCCGTCCTCCTGTTCTAGGGCGAGGATGCTCGAGCGAATGATCAATCTATTCGGTCTTTGCGTGCTTAATACAGGGGAACCGACACATTTCAGCAGCGCACATGGCACATTCTCACACCTGGTTTTCACTCTGTGCAGCCATGCGCTAGTTCCCCTGCTACGGTGACAAGTACACGACGACCTCTGTGATAGTGACCACTTCCCGACAATTCTGTCTCTCTTGAATCAAAGACAGTCCGAAGTACCCAAGCGCTGGTTACTTCGGCTGGCAAACTGGCCAGAAATTACAAAATGCGCAGTGATGGCTAATGATATGCTGGAGTCTGTTGAGGACCACGTTCCTTCCATTACTACTGGAATTTTGGCTGCTGCAGAGGAAATAATTCCTTCCTCATCCGGTATTCGTCGCCGGAAACAGGTCCCATGGTGGACGGACGAAATTTCGGCAGCCATACGTGATCGCCGACGGGCTTTTAAGCATTATCGTCAGAATCCTACGATGGCCAATCATATCATATTTAAGCGTCTGCGCGCGAAGGCCCGTTTTTTGATTCGAGAAAGTAAGAAATCTACGTGGAAAAAGTATGTGTCATCCATCACGGCACATACTCCATCATCACAAGTGTGGACAAAACACCGCCGTATTGTCGGAGTACAGAATGTGCCCTCAGTACCCGGAATCTACATTAATGGAGATATAGTTACGATTCCTTCAGTCATTGCCGACCACATCGCGTCACATTTCGCAGATACGTCCAGCTCTAGGAGATACGACCCTGCATTTCTTCCAATTAAGCGCGAAGCAGAGGCACACCATCTCTCTTTTGCCTCTAGTGCTTCGCATCCCTACAACGTGCCCTTCACGGCGTGGGAGTTGAGGCGTGCACTCGCGCTATGCAGAGATATGGCTCCTGGTTCGGACAAAATCCATAATCAAATGTTTTAATCAAATGCTTAATCAAATGCTTAAGCATTTGAGTGGCAGATGTCTCAAGGATATCCTCACCCTATTCAACAGAATATGGAGTGAGGGAATGTTTCCATCTCAATGGCGTGAGGGAATTGTGATACCTTTTCCCAAGCCAGGTAAAGATCCAAAACTTCTGGATAGTTATTGGCCAATATGCCTTACAAATGGCCTCTGTAAGCTATTTGAAAGGATGGTTAACCGGGTTCTTGTGTGGTCCATGGAAAAGGAGGGTCTCTTGTCTAACTACCATTGTGGTTTTCGCTCTCATCGGTCTGCCACTGATCATCTGGTCAGAATGGAGAGCGCCATTCAGGAGGCCTTTCTCCGGAAGGAACACCTAGTCGCCGTGTTTTTTGACCTGGAGAAAGCTTACGACACTACCTGGCGATAAGGGATTCTCTCCACACTACACCAGTGGGGATTTCGGTGAAATTTGCCAGCGTTTATTGAGAACTGCATGTCCCTCCGTCTCTTTCGAGTCCGAGTAGGGAATACATTTTCTCAATGTTACGTTCAGGAAAATGGAGTACCTCAGGGATCGGTACTGAGTGTCACGCTGTTCGCAATCGCCATCAACGACATAGTTGCCGCTGCTGGGCCCGCAGTCGTTCCTTCGCCGTATGTAGACGACTTAGCTCTACATTACAGCTCCGGAAGAGTGGCGTTTGCTGAGAGACAGCTACAGCAAGCTATTAACCGAGTTGACAGATGGGCCCTTCAACACGGTTTTCGATTTTCAGCAGCGAAAACCTCTGTTGTACACTTCTGTCGACGTCGGCCTGTGCATCCCGAACCAGAGCTCCGCTTGCGAAACAGTGTCTTACCAGTGGTTGACAGGTACAGATTCCTGGATCTCTATTTTGATAAGAGACTTACGTGGCAGCCCCAAATCCGTCAGTTGAAGGTTGCTTGCATGAAGAGACTTAACATGCTTAAGTTTCACAGCGGCACTTCGTGGGGGGCTGACCGTGCGGTACTGCTGCGATTTTACACGGCTACGGTCCTCTCCCGGATTGACTATGGAAGTGCGGCTTATGGCTCAGCATCAAAATCTACGCTGAGCCTTTTAGACAGTATTCACCATAGTGGAGTAAGGCTGGCAACGGGTGCTTTCCGTACTAGCCCCATTCCCAGACTACTCGCTGAAGCGGGAGTTCCACCCTTACGGTTAAGGAGGCAGCAGTTACTCCTCACGTACGCTGCCAAAATTCGTGAAATGCCGCTACACCCAAGGTATCAATGCATCTATCGTACTCAATACCACCAGCGGTACCAAGACCGGCCGAATGCCACACGGACGGTTGGGTTTCGGATTGATAGCTTGTGTCATGATTTAAATATTGATATCGGTGGTTGTTTTGAAAGAAGTCTTAGCGAGGTACCTCCGTGGTTGGTTCCGCGACCGGATATACGTCTAGATCTGCTACGTGGACCTAAGGTGAACACGGATTCCTCCGTTTATCGGAGGTATTTCCAGTACTTTGTTCACCAATATCCGGCTGCAAGACTTATCTTCACGGATGGTTCAAAAATCGGAGATAATGTTGGTTGCTCTTTCGTCATTGTTAATATCAGCACGAAGATCTCGCTCCCGAAAGTATGTACCGTGTAAACTGCAGAGCTTTACGCCATCCTAAAGGCTCCGCAGTTTGCACTGCGTGACGAAAGAAGCCTCTTTCTGTTGTGTAACGATTCGTTAAGCTCTCTGCAGTCTATTGAAATCTGTTTCTCGCAACACCCACTGATGTGGCAGATACATGACCTTCCAGCCAGGTTATGGGATGCTGGCACCATAATCACTTTCGCGTGGCTTCCAAGCCACGTTGGGATTGCAGGAAACGAACTTGCGGATGAAGCTGCAAAGGAAGCTGTACTTTTACCTCCAAGACCAGTCAATGTACCTGCTAAGGATATTTGTTCTCAGCTACGTCGAACCATCTTGGCGTCCTGGGAATCGGAATGGCTAGATATCCGAACTCCCAACAAGCTGAGAACAATTAAGAAGACAACTACCGTGTGGCGGTCCTCTTTCCGACCTTCACTGAGAGAGGCCATAGTACTTTGCAGGCTGAGGATAAGTCATTTACGATCCACGCACTCTTATCTCCTAAAGAGGGAAGACCCCCCAGTGTGTTCTTGTGGTGCCGACTTCACCGTGGCCCACATTCTCACGGAGTGCGCCGATCTCTCTGGCCTAAGACGGAGCCTCGGCCTGCAGGAAACACTCGAACGCATACTAGCCGATGACGCGACTACTGCTGATCTCGTCATCCGCTTTATGTGCGACAGTGGACTTATCAAGGGTATATAAATTACAAGTGTACTGTTACTCAGGGAACGTACGTTCCCTTTTGATGCGTTAGTAATCCTTTCGGCCTAATTCTATAATTGTTTTTTGTTTTATTTTGTACTGCGTTTCCAAATTACTTTATTGAATAAATGATTTCGATTTTATATTTTAAAATTCTCTTCCACTTATTTGTTCAGAGAGGATGATTACCTCGCTGTACTTCCTCTTAAAACAAAAATCACCACCACCACCAACTTATCCACCATGGAATACAGCTCTACGGCCGCCACCACTGAGTTGAACAGTCTCGTTGTCCTCCTCAACCTTTAACCCGTCCTGCCACACCTCGTCGCCGTCCCCGACCTGCTCCTCCTCCTCAACCACCTAGTGCACATATCCGACCTTATCCAGACCCACCACGCTATATTTCGCCACCATCGCCAAACTCTCACCTCCTCAGCCTCCTACTCAATTCTCTTGTTAATTTCTCCTCGTTCTATCACATCCTTGCACTTCATCTTTTCCCTTGCAACCTTGGTTAAATCTTCCCTTCTTTGCATCTCTGTTATACATGTCTTTGTTTTGTAAGTCTGTCAATAAAGCACTGGATAAACTACACGTCCTGATTCTCATCCCCTTTACTTATTCAAACCGCCTTTTACCCATCTCCCTCTTCTCTCAATTCTTCCAAACCCCGTCTAATCTCCTGGCCAGAGAGAGGGCGTTCCCCTTTATATGGCCTTCCGACAATCTCTGCCTTCTCCTAACGCCACTTGCACACTTCTTCTCCTTTCACCACCTCTTGGCTCTCCACTTTTTCCCTAGCACAACTCTTTAATTCTAGTTTCTCTGCATAGCTGTATGATGCACTTGTATTGTACTTAATTCATAATCTACTTATAAGGGCATATGTATCATTACACCTCACTTAGCCAAGAGGTGTCTACCTCCCATATTTTTACATCACCTTTTCCCACCTCCCACTTTTCACACCATAGCTCCTGGCCAGAGGGAGGGCGTAACCCTTCAGGTGGCCCGCCCCACCCCTTCCGGGTGGGAAATGAAAACTTTTCGCGCGCACACACACACACACACACATATTTGTGGTCGGTAGATGCAGGGTGGGTTTCGTCCCTTAAGAGGCCACGGCTTGCCCATGGTCCAACAGCTCTGTACTCTGACTGGCCAACCGAGCAGAGGAATGTTTGCCACGACTCTACCAAGATTCTACGCCTTTGCATTCGGGAGACGGGCCTGGGTTACAGTGCCGGACTTCTCGCCTGGCCCCACCGGTCGGCTGTCCTGAGAATGGTTTTCCGTGGTTTTTCATTCTCCTGAACTAAGGCGAATGCCGGGACAGTTCGTAGTATAGGACACGGCCACCCACCCCCTCACCTTCTCCGCATATCTCTTTCACCGTAACAAATCTCCCGGCGTGAGAGACGGCGTCAATGTCTAAGAGGCCTGCCTCCCCCTTCAGGGGAGGAATGAAAACGTTGAGTAGTAGTAGTAATAATATCTGGCACTCTCAATTTTCGGCTCATGATCAGCACAGTCACTATCGGCGACGACGACTCAGCTAGATTCTACACATCCGAAGGAAGCTACGACGCCATGAGTTCACCTCTACCACCAAACTAGCCAGATCGTCCTCCGACGCCTGAAATGGACTTCGACCAGACGAAACAACCCCGGCACCGAACGGACTCCGAAACTTCCAGTGTCGACCGGGGGCGAAAGAAGATTCGCCAAGTTCCGGACCCCCAATCTGCTGCCTCCTCCGGCTCGGTTTACACGTCACCACCTTCTGTCAGAGGTTCAGCTGGAGTGGTCGATCCATACCACCAGCTGGGCTTCAATCCCCTGCTTCCGATATCTCCGACAAACTACCAGCTTCAGCAGCCTACTCTGCACATGCCTGTCAATGTACGGAGCTACGCCCAGGCTGCCTTAAACCCAGCTATCCGCGTCATCGACACGTCACACGAAGCTACTATTCAACCGCCATTTTACCTCATCAAGCTTCAGCACTTCGACCCTGCCTTGGCTAATGTCAAGAACATATACCAAATTTTGACCCGCTACACGCCGAACTTTGCAGAATACAAGCTCGAAATTCAACGTGCCCGAGGTGGAGACTTTAATATGAAAACATGCATGCCTTATTTCTCCCATTTCATGAATCGAATAGGAGCACATCAACTGGGACAGCACGCCAGGGCTACCAACATGTCCACGCAGCGACCTGCCACACGACCAGAATCCCCGCCCGCCCAGCCCCCACCTTATCTGCGGTGGCTTATGGGGGTGGACAGGGACTACACGGATGACGAGGTGGCCCCCAACTCCAACTGGAAGGCCACGACATATTTAAAGTCATCCGCATCCGGTACGCGAACGGCCCAACATCCTTGGTCCGTATCCTGTTGAGGGACGTCACGACGCTGGACGGATTGTTGCGAGACGGCGCAATGATCTACGCCCGGCGCCACAGGGTGGAGCCTTCTCGGTCTGCTCCCCCACAGATGATCCGCTGCCCCAGGTGTCACCGTTTTGATCACGCTCCAGGAGCTGCTTGCATTCACCCTGAGGTATGTGCAATTTACTCCAATCAGGAACATCCCACTCAAGTGTGTTCAAACGAAGCTACTCCAAAGTGTATAAATTGTAATCTTAACCATCCCTCGTTCAGCTATAAATGTAAAACTAAACCTCTTCCAGAACCTAATAAGCCTGAAACCATCGTCCCTGTTCAATCGCAAGACCTGCCTACCCCTGCTTCCTCTTCCTCACTCCCATCCCCAAGTTCTGAAAACATCATTCGTTTTGTTACGATGGTGTTGCAGAACATCCTCTCCAATCACCGCCCCCACATCCTTTCCCAGATCCAGTTAGCGGCACGGTTGGTGCTTAATACTCACGTTGATATTGCGCACTCGTGGAATATAATGCATTTTCCATTCCTTCCCCTAAGTACTGTGCATTTTATGCGATAAGTTCAAGGTCTATTATGTGAACATAAGATCAGTTCGAACCAACCTCCCGCTCCTGGAAACGTCCCTCTCCTGGTATACCCCGGATGTCTTTGTACTTAATGAAACTTTTCTAACGCATACTTATAACCCGCAAATTTCCTCATTCGTCCTATACCGTGCTGACCGTCCTGGTCAAGGTCGCGGCGGCGTCGCTTTATGCGTCAAACGAACATATGCAGTCATTCGGCACTATTTTAACTTTCCTAATAACTTTTCTGAATACCTTATTTTAGAAGTACTCGCCCTTCATAAATCAATTACTGTTGCTACTATTTATCTTACTCCCGGTCTATCCGCCCCTTCTGATTTTATTAAACACATCGATTCTACTTTCACGGATTATATCATATTATCAGGTTTAAATATTACTTCTTATACTCCACTTCAAACTCTCGAATTTACTGATTTATGTAATCATCTCCGGGGTATACGATATCCTTTCCCATTTCACACCTTACCTGCCAACCAATCCACCCCAGATGTCCTCTTTCTTTCTCCTTCCCTTGCCACCTCCCCTACCATTCATCAGCTCGTCCCCCTTCGTAGTGATCATGCACCTGCTCTCCTTACCATTCCCGGAATTATTTCTCGTTCTCGCCTCCCCACCCTCGCTCTCCCCCACCCGCCGCTTCTCCCATACTAACTGGAATAATAACCTCCCCTCCTACCACCATTCCCTCCCTTCGTACTCTCGTAGGTACCATAGAACGAGCTGAAATAGTTTCCGATAATCTTCATATTCCCCGTCACTCCCACCACCCTTCCAAACCTCCCATCCCTCCCAAGGCGTTACGTTTACTTAAACTTGCTCATGAATATTACAACTCATATGTACGTACCAAAGAGTTGACTACGTTATAACAACACAGACGCGCACTACGTCACGCTCGTTCTTACATTAAAGCTATTAAACCTAAACTCTGGACCGACAAATGTAATGGCTTAGCTGACTATCACGAACCTAGAAAATTCTGGACTACTTTTCGCCAACTAACTAAAACTAATAAACCCCTTCCTACCTATCCCATACTACACACGCCTATACATCCCCAAAGATAACGCTGATGTTTTTGCAGACTATTATCGGACAGTCTTCTCTCCCTCTTCCAATCCCGACGTTATTCATCCTGACGAACATGTTATTAACCAATACTCTCATCCTGACCTCCCTGAACTTCAACCCTCCAACCAAAATTTTACCCAAGTTGACCATACTCATCCCTTAAATACCCCTATCACCCCTACCGACATTATTAATTTTTTGAAACACAGGAAAAATACTTCCCCCGGCTCCGATCATATTTCATATCGTCATATACAAGAGGCCCCTCCTATTCTCATCGATCTACTTAGCACTATATATACCTATATTCTATACTCTGGCGCTTACCCCGCTCATTGGAGTAAGGCCAATCTTCATCTTTTTCTAAACCCAAAAAACCCTCCCTCTGATGTTCATTCCTGCCGACCTATCTTCTTATTCCCCGTCCTTAGTAAGATTCTCGAAGGAATTTTAAGTAGAAGAATTACTTCCTATCTTGATTCATTAGATCTTCTCCCCTCTTCTCAAACCGACTTCCGCCCCCATCATTCCACCCACGACCATCTTTTCCACATCTCCGCCTCTCACCACTCATTCCTTCGTCCTCGTAAAACTGCCGCCTTAGTATGCCTAGATGTCAACCGAGCCTTTGACTCGGTCTGGCATTCTGGGCTGCTCTTCAAACTACGCCATCTCCCGCTCCCTCTCACTCTTATTCGCTTCATTTTTAACTATCACAAATTTCGCACGGCAAAAATCAACATCCATAGAACACTTTCCTACCCCTTCCCTTTAACCGCGAGCGTAGACCAAGGATCGCCACTCTCTCCTCTTCTTTACTTTTTATATACACATGGCATTTTTCAACCTGACCCTCCCCTCCACCTTTACCAATACGCCGATGACCTTGCTATCCTGGCCCTTACTCCCACCACTAAAACACTAACAAAACGTCTACAGACTTATCTTTCTAATCTTGAAACCTGGTTCAATTCATGGCATATTTCTGTTAACCCCTCCAAAACCCAACTAATTGTTTTTCGTAAAAAATCTCGTATTTGTAAACCCCGGAACCGTGTCCACTTAACTATGTATATAACCGTACTAACAGAGACTAACTTACTAACCTACCTCGGCATTAAATTTCAAAATAATCTCAAATAGAATCACCATATTAATCATGTCTATAAACGTTCTCTCCACCGTTTCCGCGCTCTACGCATTCTAACTGGCCGTACGTGGGGTCTCCGACCTCCTCAATTACTCCAAGTTTACAAATCCTTCATCCGTACGATCGTCACATATGGTTCATTGACCTGGCTCCCAGCTGACAGCAGATTCTACTTACAATTAATTAAAATGGACAGACATGCTCTACGTATTGCCTACCGCCTTCTCTTCGATACACCGTCTGCCAACTTCCCCCTCTTTATTCTTTTCCTAGTATTTATCACATCTTCACGATCTCCGTCTAAAATATCTCAAAACTGGTCACACAACCCATAATCCCTCTGTCTTAGAAGCCTTAGCTCTCTCCCCTCTTGCAACTCACATTTTCAATAACAATCGCATCCTTGGAACCTATCACCTGTTTCCTCCTCCCATTACGTAGCTTCCCCCTTTTGTCACCACTGCCCTCCTCTCACTCATGTCATTTTCATTTAACTAGTGTTTACGGTGTTCCTGGCTGCAGTGGTGCACTGCCTCCAGCTGTTAACTGAGTGTTCTAAGGTACTAGCGAGCCATCACTTTCAGATCCCTTTCTCACACTGTTGCGCATGATCATTAGTCATTTCACCTCTCACTTTTCATTGCGTCATCCCCCATACTTTTGTCAGTTACTGGTACCCTTTTCATTTCATTTTGCTATTTTCGTTTCACTAATTTATTCTTCTCCTTATTCTTCTTCTTCTTCTTCCTCTTCGTATTATTATTATTATTATTATTATTATTATTATTATTATTCTGTACTCTCACGTCCTCTTTTATTCTAAATGTTCCCCCTTTAATATTATTCGCATTATTATTAATATTATTATTATTAATTTATTATTATTATTATTATTATTATTATTATTATTATTATTATTATTATTATTGCCATTATTATTTTTCTTGTTCTCTTGTAATTGTATCTAGCTTCATCCTAGTTAAGATAGTTGTTTACTCTATACAACCTGTGTGTTTTTGTTAAGTTACTATCGTGCCTAAGTACTTGGCATGAGAACATTTCAGTTCGTTACCCACCAGCTCGTGTCCGTGTTCTTTTCGTTGTGCTATTGGTGTTAACTCAAAATACTATATTCTATGTCTTCAAGCAATTTGGACTTATACCTCAAGCAAAACAACAATCTTGTCTTGTACTATTTGAAATATCCTGTACCAATGCATATGTGTTTTGCTCAATAAACGGTTGATAGCGGGGGTTAATGCGGGCGGGTGTAGTGCGGCCTTGCTCTGGGGTCCGACTTGGACGGTCTCGGTCACCTCTACGCCAACCCCACTCCTTTCTCATTCCTATAAGTTTGTACGACACATTCATCTATCAAGAAATTTCAACTCCACAATTTTAAATTTAATGCTCACGGCCTAAGAGCTACTCGTTTAGCTGTGGCCCACCCACATCACTTGTAGGTGGGAATGAAAGAGCTTCTTGATGATGATGATAATATTTGTCGGCCGTTATTATACACTCATTTTTATTGCTATCACGAAGATTTACTGACCTCGGAATGATGTTTCAGTATTCCCAATGTCCTTATGCTTTGAGAAAACATTTCCCTATGTTTTTAATTATTCCAATGCGCCATTAATTGCGATTTAAAATTGATTATATTATCGTTAATTCAATTTAATTTCGCACAATGTGCATAATTAGAGGACATACTCTTAAGCATTTTCACAGAATTTTGTCAGAGATATTTTTCTGCGCTTACATGTCATTGCGTGATATCTGTCATATGGGTTATCACGCTTAGTTCATCCGGTTGGTGGTAGATGTCTTTCGTGCAGATACGGTAGTGAAAACCATGAACAGCAAAACGCGTCATGAAGTGTCTCATTGCGTAATTGGGGCTTTTATCCATTCTCTGTTGACCATAGAATCTGTAGCGTAAAATTCAGGAAATATTTCTTCTCTTTTTCCTTGCAGTTCTCGAAGTAGACCCGGGTATGCTTCTGTTGATGGCAGACATAGGTCGTATCTCAAATCCTCAGTGTAGCAGGATTCTCTGGCGAGAACGTATGCCAGACGTGAGGGTGTATACTTTGAAATACACGAGGTCTTTTTCAGGAATCTTGCTTTTAATTTTTCGATTTCCTTCAGATTCGTCTTAATTGGACCCAGGTTAATGTCAAACCATATGTCACTATTGGGGTGACTTTTAACTTTTAACGCGGTATTTAATGATAACTTCCGTTAATTCGGTATACTGCTCATTGTTGATAAAGCGGCGATAACTCTCTCCCTAACATAGATACTGAATACATTTCCGTGATTCTGTAATGTGATTCCCAAATATTTTTAATGCGTTACGATCGATACTGTGTCTCTTTTATCAATTATAACATCGTTAGCTGCCGGTTTGCCTCCTTTCCTGAAAGTCATTGACACAGTTTTATTTTACATTTAATGAAGTTCGTTCTCGTTTGCCCATACTGTAAATTTGTTGAAAGCCTCCTGGAGATTCGTTAACTCAGTGGATACAAGCACCATGTCGTCCGCGTATGCGTACAATTTTGCCTTTTCTGCTCTAATGCTCTGAGTTATGTCCACAGTTACTATGTTAAATAAGAGCGGACTGAGCGGATCACCTTGTAAAACTCCGTCTGTTTGTTCTATTGGATCTGATATATCAATATTGTCATCTATTTGTATGAAATTTTTGTTCAGAATGTTCCTTAAAATCCTCGTGATGTAATTTTTCCCAATGAGTTTTTCCATTTTATCGATTGCTATATTTCTATTCACGAGGACGAAGACCTTAGTGTAGTCTATAAAGACAGCGTGTAGTTTACTTCTGTGGAATTTTAATGCATCTTCTATATTCCTTTGTAAACATTTTACCGCTTGGAGTGTTGATTTACACTTCATGAATCCAAAAACTCTCTTCCGGTATTAATCCTTCAACCAAGCTGTATAGGCGTTTTGTTATAAGGCTTGTCAATATTTTTAGGGCAGTACATTCGAGAGCTATTCCACGATATGCGTTTGGATCCCTAAAGTTTTCTTTCCCTTTGTATAACATTTTAAGAGTAGAAAGTCTCCAGTTATGAGGTATTTATTGCTGTGGCCAGCTCATCGATTATATCTTCTTTATATTGGGGCTGAAAGTAGAGAGTGATTATAATGCATAGCTTTGTTTTTACCATTAGAATGGTATCGGTTTCCATAATGACACTGAATGGGGACAGTCTGGCTTTTAATAGCAAGGTGATACCGCCTTTAGCTCTGCCACGTATACCTTGTGTTGCGTGAGAATGTATGGAGTAAGAGTTTTTGGTGTTCCGTTCTACGGTGAGGAATGTTTCAGTTAAGATTACTGCATAATATGGTTGGAATAAGTTTTCTGGTATCAAATCCAGGGCGTTTTTTAATCCTTCAATCCTTCAATGTTCCAAAGTAGTGTCTTTAATGATTCTGGGGTGCAATTTTTATTAATTTGTACGGTATCAATTTTTGCATTTTTGTGGACGTTCTTATTCCTGTTTGCATTGGTTTTATCTTCCCATGTAAGTTTCCAGGTTTTTTCCCTGAATTGGCCTGTTTCTGTGTTGACGATGGAAATGAAAAAGCCTTACAATCACTCCCTTAGGCCAAAATTTTGAGTCTTCTATTGCCTTTAGTTGCCTATAAGGGAATCCTATTTTGAACGATTTATAAGTATCCGGTGAATTTAATTCCTCACATATTATATTTTCTTCTATTCCTTTCTTTTGAAGGAAGTTTTTGACGCTTTCTGTTGTGGTGCTTTTGGATAGTTTACCCAAGTATAGCCATGCATTTCCTTCTACTGCTTGAATCGTGTTGTCCATAGAGGTTCCTATGATGATCTTTTGGTAGCGCTTACTTCTTCTTCTGTTATTTATTTCTTTGTAACTGTTATGTTCATCTTGTTCACCATTTTTATTGCAATGGTGTTCGAAGTTTTGTCCTACATATTCTATGTTCGAGTCGTGTATGGTAGCATTTGTTTCGCTGATGATAAGTTGCTCTACTGATTTTGGACTTTCCTCTGTCATTTGGTTTGTACTTGCCTTCCGAGGGTTGTAATCGAGTTCTATATTGAATTTGTCTCGTTGTTCACTTTTCTTTTTGAGACATTCTACAGTTAGCTTTGAAAATGCTTCGGCCATTTCATTTATTTTCGTAGTTCCGTACGCATGTCTTCTAATGCTCTCTGCATGTTCTTTCCTGCTTTATATAGGTGAAATCTTGTTCACAGCTAATACATAACCATAGAAGTTTTGATTTCTTTTTATTGGTTGATTTAAGAGCGTTAAATTGACCTTGTTGTAGCTCCGCACATGAGTGGTGGTGCCATCGCTGGCATAAACCATCGCAGGTCACAGCTGCATCATTTACTTCAACTCCTTTGTTGCATATTGAACAGATGTCATGCTTATCAATTTCCTCGCTAGGCGTCGCAGTGTGCTGGTTGCATGCCCATAAGGAGAGCTCTAGAATGGTTACACCAACTTGGCAGACCGCGTGCTCAACTTGGCGTATTTCCTCCTGCAACGGAGAGCTGCCATCAGCGATCCATGTATAGAGATCAGGAGTTCTGGTTTAACCACCACCACTACCACCCTCTAAAGTTGACTACCAAACACTGCATGTTTTCGACAAGAATGAGCGTGAATTTTTCCTGCTATGTTGGCAAAGCTCACTTTATCTCTGAATTGTCTTTCCTAAACTAAAATTATTCCTTGGTCCTTTCTTCAAAAAAAGAAACGCAGTCTCGTTTACTCCTTTGAGTAGTGAGGTTGATTCGTGAGTGCTGTTGAGTAGTATAGTGTCTGTTCTCGAAATTTCTACTTCGTTTTTCCGTTTCGTAGTGTGCATCGGTGTGTGACAGTATGAATAGTGACAGTGGTGGATATGAGGAGCCTCATCCTCCATCTAATTCCAATGTAGGACGAGAAAAATTGTGAATATGGTTCTACTTTCTTCAAATAGCCTCCTGAATAACTCTATTTTGAATAATACAACCCGTAGTAACTCTAATGCTTCACCTTCTAATACCACTAACACTAAGTGTGATTCATATACCTACCCAATTAACCATCCAGTTCCGTATATAGTATTTGTCTCTGCCAAAAGTCCTAATTACATTGGTAACTTGCATCCATTGCCCCTAGGTAGACTCATGTATGAAAGTATATTTTCGGTATAATCTATTAAGCCCAAAGGTAGAAACAGAATACAGCTACCTTTTCAATCTTCTTTGCATGCCAATACACTTTTGCAGAGCATTTTTCTTGAATCACATAAGATCATACCGCATTCCAACATCTTTCGTATTGGCATCATCAGAGGTGTAGATAAAGATAAAGATCTTGCTGAAGCTGATATATTAGCCCTCATCCAAGGTGACATAAAGGTACATTCTGTACAGAGACTAACTCGAAAGACCGTAAAAGATGGCAAAGTAGTATATGTGTCTCCAGGATAAGTGAACATTGTTTTGTGCGAAACACCTCCCAAAATATGTCTCTATATATCAGGTGATATTATAGGTTACTCCCTTCGTTTTTATCCGATTATTTGTTCTAAATGACAAAGCTATGTCCACACTCTTCGCAATTGCCAGTCCTCAACATTTCGATGTCGGAACTGTGCTTTGAACCACGCTGGGTCTGACTGTATGTCTAATGTACTACAATGTTTACATTGCAACCTAAATCATGTCACGGGTTCTGCCGAGTGCGAGGTACATAAGCGACAAGTAGACATTAGGAAATTAATGTGTCTAGAGAATATCTCATTTTCTGAGGCTGCTTCCCGTTTATATCCCACACAGTTTGCTCCAAATGATACTCTTCAGAATTTCCCTCCCCTTCCTCCACGTGCATCTCCCACTACTGTTGAAGCTCCGCGTAAGCGGAATTGTACTCAAGTTACTGTTAAGGATTTGCCTCCTAAACCAACCCAAGGTTATGATAGAATAGGACACATGCAACTTCTTTAGCCCTATCGTCTACCACGGCAAGTACCAATTCAAAATTAGCAAAACCCTAATTTCCCTACCCAGCCTCTCTCATCTACGTCTCGACAACTCATACCCCAGCAACGGGCACAACAAGACGTATGGCCAGTTCCACACACTACACAAAAGGAACAGGTACTACATTGTATTAATACGCTCATGTTGCTATTAACACCAATACTTAATGATCAACCCAATATCTTAACGGTGACTGGCCAATTACGTGAAAGCCTCCAGAAAATTTTCGCTGAAGACAATGACAGTTCTACAAAGGAATGCTAGGAGTATACGAAATAAATATCACGAATTGAGAATCTTATTAAAAGAAACATCATCGTCCATAGTAATACTGCAAGAAACTTGGCTTACCCCCGATAATACACTTTCTATGCCTTCTTTCCATATTGAAAGGAAAGACGGCATTGAGTACGATAGAGTAGCCATTCTCATACATCAAACGTTATTCTACCAGCAATTTCATCCACAATAACACATACCACATACATATGTCCTCGGTATCATATCCAACAATATATATGTAATCAATATATATTGCCCACTAGATCTCTGTATCTCATATATGCAACGGCATCAATTTTTCAACAGTTCCCAGATACAAGTCAGTTTTTTATTCTAGGGCCAGAATATTCACCATACTCAAAGGGGATCCAGGGTTGATGTCTCTAAGGTACTCACTTCCTGAACGCTCATCATCAATGTAACCTGGTCATTCTTAATTTTGGATCCCCGACTAGACTGACCCTACGCGGTGCGCCTCCAAGTGCAGTTGATATCTCCCTCTGCAATTATACTATCGCCTCCACAATCACATGGCGTACAGTAAGTGACACCCATAACAGTAACCATTTTTCAATCTTAATCACATATGATTACGGAACTATCTTGCAACCACCAATGACCAAACAAGTAACTAGTTAAAAACGCTCCTTACATACTTTTGATGCCTCGGTGTTCCAGACATTCATGCTCCATCATTTAGAGTTACATCAGACCGGCAAGATTAATTTTAATACTATTTATCACATGATGTATCAGTATCTGGATTGTCATTACCCATTTAAAACAACATCTAACACAACGTCTCCAAATATCTCTGGCTTCCGATGGTGGGATACTGAATGCCGTCAATTAATGCTTAAAAAGAAGAGACCTTTTCAGATCTATCGAGAAACATTAACCCGTTCGAATTATATTCGTCTGAAATATCACATCGCTGCAATCCGTCGCACATTTAACCAAAGACGACGTCAAGCCTGGAAAACGTTCATCAATTTATTTAAGAAACATTTATCCGTGTCACGTTTGTGGAACGTGGTCAGAATTCTGACGCGCGTCTCCACACAAATCACTCGCCCTTTCATTCATCCCAACATATTAGACAAATTCCTTTACTCATCAACTCCGGATACGGTGGTTCCACCGTTTATACCGGAATTCAACTGTTCTACACGCTCATCTACGGTCTTACTACGACCCATCACCTCGAGTGAGCTCACAGTTACCTTACGAAAATATACGAAGTCCACACCGCGTCCCGACTACATTAATTACAATATGCTCAGAGCACTACCACATTAGGCCTTACAAGAAGTTGTTAAACTCTACTACCATGTACTACAAACTTCCACCTCTCCAGACGAATGGAATATATTTTTCTTAGTACCTGGCCCCAAACATCGTTTACCGTTGAAATATGCCAATAATATTCGAGGAATCGTATTAGCATCTTGCATACGACATACGACAAACAAACATATGTATTTGTCCCCAACCACGCACGCACGATGCCATAAATATCCTCATAACCGACATATTATTTACGAAAACACGCAAATACCATATTGTTACCATTTACCTTGATATCCGTGGGGCGTTGGATTCAGTCCCTTTACATATGTTATGGGCCTCCTTATCACGAAAGGGAATTCCAACTTCCTTCATCACTTTACTACGCAATCTCCTTACATGTCGAACTCTCTTAATCAATTACCCATTCTAACCTCCTTTCACGTCAGTCTACTGAGGGACTTCCACAGGGTGACATTTTTAGTGGGATATTTTTTCACTATATCTCTCAGACATAGAACAACTAGTAGTACAACATGCACGTATCCTTCTCTATGCTGATGATATAGTCATTTACAGCTCCAGGAGAGATATAGATAGTGCCCGTAATTCCATTACTAAAATAATGATCTAAGTGCAGAATTGGATGTGTGGCCATGGCCTATCCCTCTCTCCATCTAAGTGTTCTGCACTCATTTTCACTCATAAACTTATCTACAACTCAGAACCTTTAACATTTGCCTCGTAGGAAATCCCGATAAATACCCAACATAAATATCTTGGTATTGTCCTAGATAACAAAATAACTTTCTCTCCCCTAGTGAATTATCCCAGAAATACGGCTGCTACATACATAATACTGCTCAAATATATTACTCGACGTTCACGGGGGGCAGATTCTACCACGGCCAAGTCAGTGTACTGCGCAACAATACGGGCTCACTTAGATTATTGCGCACATATCATTGATCTTTTCAATCCTTCGGCACTTAACAAATTAAATACTATTCGACATCAAGCTCTTCGTATTTACTTTGGTGCATTACCATCTTACCCGACGAATGTACTACAAGTTGTAACGGGGGAACCACCCCTCCACATTCGCAGACAATATCTTGCTTCAAAGTACCTCCTCCGACGTTTTATAAAAGTATTTAATTCCCTTGCCTCGAAACTGCAACTACTGTCTGAAAGATACATCCCTCCTAATATGCCAAGATAAACGAACCCCTGCTCTAATAGGTGCATTTCAACACGTCTCATCACTAAAAACAACTTCCATAAGGAGTTCTGTCCTCCCCCACTATACTGTATCGTATGAAGTAATTCAATACTCCCCACCAACAAAAATAGCTACATCTGCTGGTCTTGACATGCTCCCGTATAGAATATCTACTTTTTCAACGACCTCTAAAAATTTGTATCTCCTATTCCAATATAGGCCATAATTTCTATACCGCTGGCTCTGAGAAAGCCTGTGGAGTAGGCGTTGCGTTCTATTATGAACAAACTCAGCACACTGAGTTATATAATCTAAACTCTTATTTCTCCATCTTCTCAGCGGAACCCCTTGCCATAATACAAACACTGCTGTATATTAAAATTGAATTTCTTCCAACTGCAAATATCTTCAAAAAACCCTATCAGCGATATCAATAACGTCCTCTAAATTCACTCTTAATTGGTTTGTTTATAACGTTAAGCATCTATTACATGAATTACATACATCTGGAGTACATATTACGCTTATATGAATTCCGGCTCATAAACATATTCCTGATAACGAAAAAGCAGATAAATCAGCCGAAGAAGTTTCAATGCTAACCGTCCCTCCCCTGATATTTACGGCTCCAGTAACTGATTTAATTCCTGTGTTCAAGAGAAATCAAACATCATCATGGCAACAGTTCTGGAATGAATCTGCCTGTATAAAAGGGAACTTCTATCATAGACTCCCACCTTCACTTCCTACCACACACTGGTATCAAAAAACAACATACACATGGCGTCACATAATTAATATAATTCGATTACGTTACAACCATGCTCTCACACCTTTCTATAAATATCGCTTCAACATTGACAATCAGCCTATATGTGCATGTGGTTCACCTGATGCTGGCTGCAATCATCTAATTTTACAATGCCCGTTATATAACCCCGCTCGAACACGATTGCATACAAGTCTCATAAATTTAAACTCCCTCTCCCAACGAGTGTTGAATGAATTTTTTGAAATCCTACACATGAGATACCCCACATATTAAACAGGTTTCTGGATGAAGCTAAAATTATGCTATAACTAATTCCAACATGCTAAATTTCTCACTCATAGTTTTGTTCTTGATCACTTCTCACTTCGCCATCGGATTCTCTGCCAATTCTGGTTTTGATACGGTTCTTTTTCTTTTCTTTTTCTCCGTAGCTACTGAAGCTACTGCGCCTCTAGTTGCATTGCTACTATCTTTTGTCATTCCTACCACTCGTGTTTTGGTGAGCCCTTCTTTTGTCAACCAGTCCAAACATCACATGTTACGGGTTTAGGTTATCTCGTCCATCTTAATAATAAACCCTTCCGGTATTTTTCATTTATTCTTTGATCACTCCATGAATGTCAACCCTCCTATTAGTGTTCTCCTCTCCTCAAAATGAACTCCTTAATGTCGTTGATCCATGTCTTTTTGTTATTTCCAATTGTAGATCCGGTCATGTTCGTGTAGTACTAAGACGCCTAGATGGATCACCTCGGCGTGAAGAATAGAAACTTGTGTCCATTCGCTTTATCCTGTGTTTATTTACCCTTCTGACTAATTGTTGATACTCACTGCTATTAGAGGTTATTGGGTCATAGTACTTTCCGCATAGTTGCAATATTACTACATACTATCATAAATTGTGGATAATAGTGTTGTGAAGTGATGAATCCTTACACGTATTGGAACTGGGTGAAACCTGACAAGCCCATTCAAATTTCCAGTAGTAGAAGAAGAAGGAAAAAGGAAAGTTCAACTACGACGAATGTTACGTGATATTGATGTGATGTAAGTCTCGTTCGCTACATCGTCCCGTGCGGTTGGAAATGTCCGAGGTTTCGTGTATAGTGTCTTTGAAGTTTCTAGAATTTACGCTTAGTTTAGAGTTACCTCTGCGTGTGATGTCATGAGTACTGACAGTGGAGGCGATGCGGAGTCTAATCCGGCATCAAATAGCAATGTTGGTCATGAAGAAGTGGTGAATATGGATTTAAATCTGAACGATGGCTCTCTTAACACCTCTTCTTCGCAGAATACCTCCCAACGTGATACTAACCTTGCACCACCTGCTCAACCTCCTAACAATGTTGCCTGTATTATGTACCCAATTGATCACCCAGTTCCATATATTGTCTTTGTCTCCTCCCAAAGTGGCAATAATATTGGTAACCTTCACCCTATGGCTCTTGGTCGTTAACTGCATGAACGACAATTCCCTGTCAAATCAATTCAGTATAAAGACGTTAATAGGATACAGGTCTCCTTTAACTCTGCTGCTCATGCTAATGCCTTTCTGAAGAATCACTTTCTTGATACGCAAAACCTGCATGCCTTTATACCACACTCCAACATCTTTCGAGTCGGTATTATGAAAGGTGTAGATAAAATCTGAAGCAGAAATTCTTACTTTACTCAAGAACGACATAAAATTCACTCTGTTCAAAGATTAAGTCGCAAAATCAATCAGGATGGTCAAGTGGTTCAGTAAAGATTGTTCTTTGTTCAAAAACATTGCCAAAATATGTCTCCATATATCAGGTTTTTAGTGGAAGTCACACCTTATATTTTTCTACCCAATTATTTGCTCCAAATGCCAACGTTATGGTCACACGATACGAAATTGTCAGTCTAGTACATTTCGATGTCGCAACTGTGCCTTAAGCCATGCCAGCTCAGTATGCCCTGCTAATGTAAAACTGTTTTATATTGTAATCGGGAGCATTCCACTGGCTCATCTGACTGTGCTGTCCACCTCAGACAAGTAGAGTTTAAGAAGTTCATGTGCATTGATAATATCTCTTTTTCTGAAGCCTCCTCCAGATTATTTCCACCTAATTTTTCTGATTGTAGTAATCTTCAGTAATTTCCTCCCCTTCCCACTCCATCTTTTCCTCCCATGCCAGAAATGCCTCGCAAACGTAAATTCACGCAAGTGATCGTAAAGGACTTGCCTTCCAAGCCACCTCCCGGCTATGATAGAGCCGGCTATCTCCAGGTCGTGCAACCCACTCATTCCCCCCGTCCCATGCAAACTCTGTCTCACCAATACCCCATAACCCCCACCCAGCCAGCTCCATCAACATCGAAACAAGTAACCACTTTGCAACTTGTACAACGTCCATTACAAACGGGTAACACGCTACCACAACGGGAACACGTCCAACAGTGTGTTCTCAATCTAATGCAAATTACGCAACTACTAGGAGATCAACCCACTATTTTACCAGTGCTTAGTCAACTACGAGAAAGTTTACAGTTTATCTTTCATAATGGTAGTGAGCATTCTACAATGGAATGCTAGAAGTTTACCAAATAAACAATATGAACTAAAAATTCTAATGAAGGAAACACCTCTCCAAATAGAAGCCCTCTAAGAAACTTGGTTCTCACCAAACACTAACTTCTATTATCCATGACGGTCCAGGGTTTGATGGTGTAGCTCTTATAATCCATAATGCGTTATCATACACACAGTTACAACTGCAATTCATCTTACCTCGTACCTACGCCCTTGGAATTCTATATCACAAGACATACGTTATAAATTTATAAAATCCACCTGATAATTACATCTCCTTCGCGCTATGGTTAAACATTTTTAACCAGTTTCCATCTGATAGCCAACTCCTTCCTTTGGGAGACCTGAATATTCATCATATTCAGTGGGGAGCTCATGTGGATACATCCAAAGGCACACAATTCTTACATGCTGCAAATCAACAAGAATCATAAGATTTTCTTAATGATGGTTCCCCTACTAGACTCACTCCTCCAGGTTCGTTGCCTAGCGCAGTAGATATATCACTTTGTCGCTACAATCTCGCCTCTGTAACCACGTGGAGAGTTTTAGGAGACATTCATAACAGTGATCACTATCCCATAATACTTATGGACTTGAGCATATCATTCACAACCCTCCTACGAAATATTCCCCTGGTCAAATTCGCTCCCTACAACATTTTGATGCTTCGTGCTTTAAGTCATTCATGGTACAACAACTGGAGACATGCCCAGTGACATCATTATCATATTATTCGATTATACAAATGATAGTAAAGTATCTTGACCTCTACCACCCCTTTGAAGCACCATCGAATAACACGATATTCTGCACCTCTAGATTAAAGTGGTGGGATTCTGAATGCCCCCAATTAGTACTCAAACGAAAGAGGCTTTTCAGAATATATCGAAAAACTTTAACCCCCTCGCACTATTTTAATTTTAAACATCATATTACACATTTAAGACGTGTCTTCAATCAAAAGAGACTACAAGCCTGGAAAACCTTTATATCCTCCTTTAATACACATATTTCTGCATCTCAGTTATGGAACGCCGTACGTGCTCTTACCAGAGCTTCGAATCATATCCCACGCCATTATATAACGTCGAATATTCTTATTGAATTTCTAACAACCCTAACTCCAGATCATGTGGTCCCACCTTTCACCCCAGATTTATCTTCTTCTAGTCAGTCTTCAGCTCTTTCACGTCCCATAACTCTCCTTGAGCTTACATCCATTCTTAACTCTTGTAAAGCATCCACACCAGGTTCCGACTACACTTATTATACTATGTTAAAATAATTATCTATCAAAGCCCAACAAGTACTTGTACATTAATTTTTTATTAACCACTGCCACTCCTCCTCCGGCATGGAACGCTTTTTTCTTAGTCCCTGTTCCAACGCCTCGTCTTCCCTTGACAACCGCCAAAAATATCAGGGACATAATCTTAGCATCTTGTATACGTAAAGCATTTCTCAATGGTTCCAACGGTTTCTCTGGTTCTTAGAGTATTATTCCCTCCTCCCAAAATACCAATACGCATACTGTAAAGGCAGGAATGCTCAGGATGCGATTAATATGCTTATCATCGATATATTATTAGCCAAATCTAGAAAACAGCACACTGTCGTTGTCTTCCTTGATATTCGAGGAGCCTTTGTCTCAGTACCCCTTCATCTGTTATGGGACGAATTCCTACTACCTTCATAACTCTTCTGCGTAATCTGCTTATATATCGCACTCTTATTTTCAAACCACCCCTCAGTGCACAATCCCCTCGTCAATCGAGAGTCGGGCTCCCACAGGGAGATATCTTTAGTGGACTACTCTTTGTATCATATTTATCCGACCTTGAGCAACTAATCCTACAATCTGCGATGACATAGTGATTTATTTTTCCCAAAAGACGTTGATACCGCTCGGCATTGCATAACTCAACTCCTGATTAAAGTCCAGTCCTGGCTAAGCACACATGGGTTATGATTATCTCCTGATAAATGCTCTGCGGTAATTTTTACTAACAGGCGTGTCTATAATTCGGAACCCTTACAATGCGCTACATATGAAATTCCTATCCGTGCGCATCATAAATATCTTGGCTTTATAATTGATCGAAAATTAAATTTTTCCCAACATTTGCACCGCCTACGATACAGTACTGCCACATATATTAAACTACTAAAATATATCACACGTCGTACTTGGGGAGCTGATCCTGTCACAGCAAAATTCGTATACTGCGCAAAATTCCGTGCTCGTTTTGATTACTGGGCACACATAATTGATATTGCATCCCACTTCGCACTCCAATCCCTCAATACCATACAGCATCAAGCATTAAGAATTTGTTTTAGAGCATTATATACCCCCACTAATGCACTATTAGTAGAAACGTGTGAAACCCCCTCTCCCACGATACTCAGTATATTAAATCAGTTCTTAGATGACTCTAATATACAACTCTAATCATTCTTTAGAAACATTACTCGACATCATTTCAATTGTTTCTTAATATTTTCCCTAACAATTCGTATACTTCATATTACGAATCTATTTTTGACTTACCTCCCCTCTCACGCCCGCCTTTAACCCACTCCATATAGCCACTGTCTATTGTCATATTTCCAGCCCCCCCCACCCCGCCAAATCGCGGATCCACTTTCATTGACGTCATTCCATCACAACGGTACGAGAATTGGACAGTTGCTTCCAACATCAACAAAACCTTCTTCATTCTATGTTCCCAACATCATTTGTCCAGTTATTACTTTCCCTCAGTACAGCGTCCGAATTTTTTAATGTTTCATCCCTTAGTACTCACACCTCCCTTTCCTTTCTATACCTTAAATATTGACCTGGTCTTGTTCGTCTTGTAAAAAGTCGCTGAGGTGAGTCACTCTAGCGTGAAGACTAGTACCTTGTGTCCTTGTGTGTTTCCAAATACAGTAGACACAATAAGCGACACTTCCGAATTTAGCCTTGTTAAAATGTCGCAAGTGGCGCTCCTAATGGCTTGACCTGAAAATTCGCGCTAAATTCATATATCAATGGAAATGTATATACGGGAATGGATAAATAAATTACGTCTAGAAAGAAAGTGTTACTAAGATATTAACTTCAAAATTGCTAAAGCAATTCTGGATAAATGAATGAAGAATTATTTAACAGGTTATTATTTAAACACTGAAATTAGATATATAATCAAGATGTGAAATGGACTGCTGTGAAAGGGCTTGATCTTTCATTTATGCATTACCTTTTTAGCTTTAGAATTCCTGCATGAACGTTCACTGCTAGATTTTCTTTTTTTATCATTTAAAAGCATTGTATCATCATATTATAACACTTGTCAACAAAAAATATCGGCACATTCCTTAAGCACATGATTCAATGAATTTACATTTAAGAGCTGGACAATTTTCCTTTTAACCCGAAGCCGACTAACAGAAAGCATTCAAACTTTCCCTATAAACAATACTTGCCATAATGACATTACGTTAGGGTAAAGCAAATCTGCATCATCATATTGTTTCAACAAAATATGTACAATTCTTAAATCACCCGTATTTTCTACAGTGCTTGACAGCGTATTACGGCATTCCTAATGGGGTAACTTGGAACACAACCAGCCACACTCATATGCATATGTATTTTCCTGAATTAAAGCGAACCCACAGATCACACCTACAACAACACATCGATATTGAAGGTTAACTGCTCCACTATACAATAAAATATGCGTATTATATTTTAAGCCAGTTAAAATATGGGTCGAGCAGGTCAGAAGAGTATAAAGTACTATACAAATCTCTTTGTCACTGGAAGAATATATATGCAAACACAATATGACTTTCTTGTCACGAGGGAAACGGAAGAAAGACCGCGAATTCTTCTTTACTTCATAGTTACTGCAACCAAACACAGCACATACCTTTCCCCTCAAGTTGAGAGGAGATATCAAGGTATGACACACGCTACTATTTAATTATGTCAACTCACTGAAAACGCATAAATAACACCAAAAATTTAACACACACAAATACACGTGCTCGTATGACAAAATCAGTAGTTCTCAGGTCAATCCGCTAGAGAGAGCTCTAATAGCTGTCCCTCGATACCTCGCTGAGTGTCGCGTATTGTCTTGTACTGTATTTGGTGTTTCCTATATATCCTGAGCATTATATATATGTAATTCTATCACGAACAGTTGTATATGTGCTACGTTTTCTAGTGCTTTGGAAACATTCCTTGTGTCAATTCACTCTCTGATTAACTCATTCTGCAAGTCTTTGCCCATCAGATAATCTTGAGAACATCATTTGTGTTCTAATTTATAGGAATTTGGTGCGAGTGTAGAAATTTTACAATTCTTTATAAGTATTTATTTATTGAAATTAAACACAATGTGTACATATGTGTTAAAGGCTACAATTTGTCATTATTTTCTTTTGGTACATCACTTCGTTGTTTTTTACCAGTCCTAGGCAAGTGTGCTGATGCGTTGTGTTTGTTCAGTACAGTTCATCA